>NC_136496.1:105650686-105703186 GCF_053919585.1 Euprymna scolopes | reverse complement strand
ATCGATAATCTGGCCACATAAGAATTCATTGTTCACATATGTATAAACCACGTAAAACAATTCATCATGTATAGTACAAATAATCGATATACAATATGAAAATACCATTAAAATAAATCAGGCGAAAAGTAACGAGTAATAATGAACACACAAATAAAGCTTCAAACAGCCTCATGTTTTTGTAATGTAATCAGTTACTACGCCTATTCGAGCAATAGCAATAAAAGATAAAAGGGCTCTTCACGAATACAGCAATAAAGCGATATTCGTGCGAGGACATGTGTTACAATACGTTCATATATCTATCTATCTATCTATCTATCTATCTATCTATCTATCTCTCTCTCCCTCTCTCTCTCTCTCTATATATATATATATATATACACTAGCAACGTACCCGGCGTTACCCGGAATTGAATGATGAAAACGAATATTTCACACATATTTTTATTGTTAACGAAATCGGTGAAATCGTCCATAGTTCAATCATTGCTCCATCTGAGGACCCATCACGGTACGCTCTCACAGGGACGTAATCCACAATACATTGCAGTCTACATTGCATTGTAGAGAACCTACTGTTTGTTTTATAGAATAATCTTTATAGATAATGGCTTGAATTAAAGTTTAAAAAGCAAAAGTCCAATATGATGTTTCAGTTGGTCTCTAAACAGAAACATTCATTTCGAACGTATCTCTCTGATATCAAAGACTTGAATTTAAGTTTAAAATGAAAAATTCAAGTATCATGGTTAAATTGTGCTTTAAACAGAAACATTCATATCACATCAAAGAACCTACTGTTGAGTCTATATGTCGGGCTTTTCTTGTTGTGAGTTAATAAAACATCAAATTCACTTTTGATATTAAGCTGTATAAATGTTTTAGGGACAGTTTACAGAAAGTCTTAAATTTGCGATGACAACTGAGGAGTTTACAGCTAGAGAGTTGTTTTATTATCGATTTCTCTTAGGGTTGATCATAATAAGGGTTGGCGACTTTTGTTTCTTTTGGAGTGTCATAATATGATCGTTTTTAAGTTTGATCTTAGCAATTGGCATTGCACGATCTGGTGATAAAGTTGATATATAAAGTGAGCCTGGAAGAAACGCATAAATCTGATCATCCCAGAGGAAGATTAAATAATGGCAACATAGCCAGATGTGTGCCGCACTGGAGATACCGTTGGTATAACCATGTTTTAAAAGCGGATGGGAGTTCTTGAACAGTTGAGGTTAATATTAGCTGACAACGGGAAGAAATTATAGGAATATGGAAAGAAGGATAAACAGATAATAGAGATGTCCGCTTGTTTTCTCTGCAATCTATTTTTCACAGAAGAAAGTTGCTTGTCTTTCTCTATTGTATTTGTTATTTTTATCCTATGTGCTCGAATAAGCTTCACTCTCTGCCCCCCGTCAAACATTCATAGCAAACACTCCTCTAGCTGTAACGTTTTCAGTCTCCCTAACGGACCCAACACGTTGTATTCAGAGACAGTCGCAAAAGAATATGATAAACTTCGACACAGGCTTTCTTAGGGAAAGAAAATTATTCATTTTACCATTTCACGTAATCAAAACGGCTACTCGCTATCAATACAGCGCATCAGAAACTCTTGCTTAATCCTCACTGGTACGGTGACGTCATGTTTCCGTCATGCCCCGCGATTATGTTACATAGCTACAACCACTGTAAATAATTTTCGTAACCTTCTCAATATACCTAAAATTAAATCGAATTTTCATAAATCAGACCCTTTTCCAATAACCCCTTTAACTATATAACACAATACCACGGGACTGCTTCCTATCTGTCGACTAAATGGTCGTTTTCAAGTTCAATGTTATCAATGTCGTGTCAAGTTGTCCTCTTAAATAATCCAACTCTGTTATTTTATGCATCGTTTCCAGTTATCTAAAAGTGTTATTTGTTATATTGTCCAACTGACAGACTTATTGTTGTGGAACGGTAAAGGTCCAGGAGAAAGTACCACAACAACCTTTCTTTCAAACATTGACTCCGCAGGCGTCTTAGTATAGTTTTCTCTTCGGGTTGATCATGATAAAGTCCGGCGACTTTCGTTTAGTTTGGAGTGTCACTATTCTGGAGCTGTTTGGGGTTATTTCTAGGTCAAAAGTGTCATAATGGTGTCCGTTACTGCATCTTCTCCCTGTAGCGAATCCTTGGTGTCATACGTCAGCCGATTCCTTATTTGATTAAGGTGCATCTTATACAAGATCCAAGAGCCTCGGATGAGACAGACTATTTTTTAATCCTCATCTCTCTAGTACCATGTTTTCAGAAGGATGCGTTGTTTTTAAATATCTTGAAAAATACCCTTTTCACCCGAGATATACTATTTCTTAAGTATTATAGATGTTCGCCCTTGTTCTGTTTGTCCACATTTGTTATCTTTTAAAATTCTTGGAGAAAAGTTCCTCGAAATCCTCCGTCACCAGTGTTGTGGAATGGTAAGACCCAACTCGGTTTTTAGTGGAAAGAAAATGTATTGGAAAGGAAGGGTCTTTATAGCAAGAGAAAGAGTTCATTATTATCCGCAAGAGTCCATTATTATCCTTCAGTAGCCTTAGGGCCTTGATAAAGTGGTATTGAAAACAAAAACAAATACAACAAATAGAGAGAATGGTTATACGCCAGTCCGACTGCTAACTGTGCATGACTTGTGCGGAGGCATACCCTCCGAGTCTTTATAGCAAGATAATTATTATCCGTAAGGTCGAAATTACAACATTTAGTAATCCTTATCCTTGAGTAGCCTTAGGGCCTTGATAAAGTGGAAACACATTAGTACAAAAATCATAATTTTGAAACTATTGCTTCTTTATATGACTGTGGATCATTTTTTTTTTTTTTTTTACCATAGAAGTCTTTTTGCTAATCCACTTTCCTTAACAGGATTTTCTGATGCCAAAAATACCCGAGGAAAAACATAGAAGCAACTATATTGTAGTCACTTAAATGCTATACTTCACTCTAGTATTACATTACACAACGCTATCTATCTCGTTGCAAGCTGTTTCTTAAAAAATGCTCTGTGCCTGTAGCGCGCAGATATAAATCTCGCGATTCATTGTGTCCTTGTTTAACCTTCAATCAGCGATCTCTTTATTCTTCATTATATTTTGGTTTCGTTAAAAAAAATTTAACATTCAACAGGTGTTACTCGGCTCAACGGATCGCCCATTCTCTTTATTGGCATTACAAAAAAAAAAAAAAAGAAAAAAAGAGGCGTTTACAATCAACATTGCGATTGCACGAGCATTAACGCGCACACTTACATCCGTGCATTTAAATCAACTAGTTAAACTTCGATGTTGTAAGAGTCTAAAACAGATCGTTTACGAGAAGAGAATCTACACTGGCATGAAGAAAATAGGTACCCTTATTTATACAAAAACACACACATACACATGTATATATATATCTTGTGAGAATAGAATATGGATGACTCTATGTAGCTAGTTTACATTTCTCAGATATATTTTCATATTATTACTACTAAGCTCAACTCACGTATTAAGCTCTCTTGAAATACTGAAAGCATACAAAAACGTTTTATATCATCCTATAACATTATATATTGTTAAAGTAAATACTGAACACCGATACATAAAACATGATATCATTACATTATATGCGGACACACACACACATATATGTATATATATATATATATATATATATATATATATATATATATATATATATATATATTTAGAGATAAAAACCGATAATACTAAGAAGATATATCTGGGGGCCACGGGAACAGTGTCTAAGGACAGATACAGAAATCACGTAGTATCATTTAAAAAGGAACCTGGGATAGAAACTAATAGAGATGGCGTAAACGACAGCAGGGGGGCACAAAAATAAGCATTAGAAATAAAAACAAAAAGAAAAATGCGACTGCATTAGGTGATTGGATTAGGGAACTTAACAGAAATAATGAAAAATTTGAATTAAAATGGTCAGTAGTGGACAGGGGGAGGAAGTACAGCCCTGGTAAATCAAAAAGATGCAATCTATGTTTATTGGAAGTCTTCTACATAGTGAATTCCAAAGAGGAAATTTTGAATAAAAGATTGGATGCCATACAGGGATGCCTTCATAGAAATAGATTTCTGCTATCACACCTTAAATGTTACTGAGGTATAACCTTTCTATAACAATAAGGTCATCGGATGCCAGGATTAAATTTTAATGTAGAGTTAAATAGGTAGAATTGTTACAATATAAATGAAGGATCCAAATCTAACATGCGAATATAGTTTCCTTTCTTCTTAACCGGATTAGAAATATAAATAAAGTATATAGCTCATCTAGGAATGTTTTTGTTTTGTTTTTTTTTCTCCATAACAGTAATCATTCTTGTATTCAGTCGTAGCAGTATTAACGGTAAAATAATAACACCCTCTTCAAATCAATAAAACAACTCAGCAATTAATCTAGTTATTATTAAAAATACAATTAGCAATTTGGGGCTGTTAATCCATCTAAATATTAATTCAATTGATTTTGTCATCTGACACACTAGGTTGGTTGAATCCATGGTGACTTACTTGTTCTCCTACTTCACTCCATGGTCTAAGTGTTTTTCACCCATAAATGCAGGAGCAGGCATCTTCACACCAGAGTGAAACACACTTGGAGCCATGGGTGGTTTTGCTGTCAGAATAATAGAGGACATACAATAATTTATTTATTTAGACAACACAAGAATACAACGCATGAATTATATGACAGGAGCAGCATAAGTGATTAATAACACAACCCATTCCTTTAGATCAAAAACTTAATTTATATACTTAATTCGTTAAATAAGCCATTGTAGCACGTTCTGGACCTATCTGATTAAATTAATTATTAAATCATAGTCGCCTTTAAGTAATCAATGAACCGAAAACACAAACGGCCTGAATTACCTCCTTTTAACCATTATCAGAAACAAAATCGACCCAGTTTCCAACAGAATTAACTAGCACTACTTAAAACTTAATTGGGTTATCTCCCTTCAAATCATCCCAAGCAACGACATAAAAACATTTTTCAAGTAAAATAACTATGAACCTTCAGACAGTAAATAGATTAGAACACTTCACCCGAAATATCCTACAAAGTTTATAATTTTACTTTATTCTCATATTCAATCAAATTCTAAACCTAAAATGTTATTATATCCATGTACCAATAGAACGACAATATATAAACATTACTTGCCACTAATACGAAACTAAAACTAACCGTAACATCTTTACAAGGTTGTTACCGCCATAATGTAGACATAGATACCAAACTTTTAAAAATTCTTTTTACAAAAAATCAATCATTGGGAAATAAAGGAATTTAGGAATCCAACAAGTGGGATATATTTAAAAAAATTTTTTTAAATGGCTTAGGGCTCCCCGTAAAAACTTCACATAACTTGTTCTTAAATAAGGATACGAAAATTAGGCGATACATTAATATTTAAATAGGCTTTTCCTTAACCACAACAAAGGTAAATGTTTCTCGCATGCTTTTCCCGTTAGTGATCCCCCCCGCCTTTTTTTCTTTCTATTCAAAAAATGCTACATTGCCTAAAGTGTGTTTATTCATAAGGTCTGAAGAAATGCTGGTTTTTGACAATTTTCAAACAATATAATGCTTGAAATTGTCGAACTGAACATTGAAACAATTGTAACATGAAATAAAATACACTTTTCATTGCCATCAACACCTTGTCTTGAAGTCTTGATTTTGCACACACAGTATATATATATATATATATATATATATATATATATATACATATATACATTAATATATATATATATATATAGTCATCCACATACAGTTCTGTTTCGCTGTTTCACAGCTCATCAGTGCGGCTAGACAGGAAACTATATATATATATATATATATATATATATATATATATATATTCTCGATTTCGGTAAAAAGTGCATGTTAAATATGCAGATATTTTCCCAAACGTAAAAATACACTTACGTGACGGATTACCTATAGATTTTAGCTTTACCGATAGTTTAAAATCAATAAATATTTATTATTTCATTATTACTACCAGCAGTGAAAGCTTTTGTTTTAAACAATATCAAATATAAAATACAATTAAAGGAATCGTTTTTGGCATAGGGAAAATAGGCACAAATTTGCCGATTCTGTTAGCGATTCCGACATCCCCAAAAGTTCCGATTTTTCCGATTCCCGATTCCGATTAATCGTCTAAACACTAATACATATATATATATATGTATATATATATATATATATATATAATAAGATAACAAGAGTATGAAATGAAGTCACAGAACTATATATTGGTAGATATAGAATTGATCATTTATTGAATAATGGAATACAAGCAAAGTTTGGGGGATAGATGTCAAGGCATTTCGAAGCCTAATGCTTCTCATCAGAAAAGTAGAGAAGGTGCTAGGTAGCATGGGGAAGATGCGGCGTCTAGCGTAGGGGTTATTAGGGACGAAAAAGATTAAGAGGAATTATAGAATGTTGGGGGAAGCTTTATTGAATTCTAAATAAATAAAGGTGAAGCTTGTTATATATAGTATGATATATAAGATTGTATATGGTCTTTAACGTAGTGTTGAGTTTAAGGGGCATATGTTTTAGGGTTAAATTGGGGGGGGTGTAATATTGCTGCGTGGTAAAATTTTAACGGTTTGTGGAGTGTCTATTATCTATGGAGTGGTATCTTTGACATGTGCAACCTAAACGGCAAATGGCGAATATAAAGTCGCTGATAATTGAAGAGGGGGGGTTAATGCAAGGTTGTAATACTGATTAGGTAATATTCGGCAATATTTTTAAGTTTCTTCTGTTATGATATAGGGAGTATAATTATAAGGGGGTGGTCGGAGGATAGGATGGCAATGTCTATGAGTGCGTTTAACTTGATGCAAAAGGTTTAAGGATACAACTAGTTGGTAAGGTGGAAGAGTAAGGTAACATTTACTAATTATAAAAGTGGTAGTAATACCAATAATAGTAATAACAATGAAAATGAAGATAATGGTAACGGTTATGGTCGCAATGACGGGGATAATAACGGGGATTATAATAATAACAGCAATTATAATGAAGACTATAATAATAATAATAATAATAATAATAATAATAATAATAATAATAATAATAGCGGTAAAAACAAGACAATAGTAATAATGATAATAATAATAGTGGTAACAATACTACTACAATTACCTCCGCTATCACCACCACTACTACTACAAATAATAATGATAACAATTTTAATAATAATTACAAGGGAATGCGTAAAAAAGGGTGATACGGACAAGTGGGGGTCAGAATAACAGGAAATAGGGGGTGAGAAGTCAAGGGTGAGTGGTCCCGTGAAAAAAATAAAGTAAAATAAAAAAAAAAAAAAATATATATATATATATATATACACATATATACGCATATAGACATATATATATATATATATATATATATATATATATATATATATATATATATATATCTACAAACACAGATACAAAAAAAGGAAAGGGATGAGGTATTATTAAAAGTAGATGTAGAATTAGCCGGGAAAGCGTAAGAGCTCGAACAAAAAACCTTGGGTTTAAATTAAAGAAGCCATTCACTGGGAAAAATAGATTCAAGAGTCTACAACAAAACTTTAAATTTCTTGAAATCCGATTATAAAGGCCATCAAGTTTATGTTAAAGCAAGGCCTAGAAAAATGGAATACATACTTTCTCGTTTATGAACACGAGGGATAGGTCTATCCAGTCGGCGTAGCTACTTTTTGTAGTAGTTCTAATATCCAAGAGATGTTGCAAGAAGCATGGTTTTACAGCTATCGGTTAAAATTCCATATTTCTCCATTAAATTTATTAATATTGTTAGGGTTGTCTTGCATAGATGCGCTGGTTTGGTGAATTTTTTTTCCTCCTATTTTGGATGGCAAAAAACGGTATTTGTTTACCGGAGACTGTTGTGATGTAGTTTACTCGAAACTGGAAGGTTCAGCTGCGTTCAACCTAGTGAGATTATGACTATGAGTGAGATCATGTGAAATGACGACTAGAAAGAAATTCGGAAGGAACACGTGCTTGCGTGTGAGGGATTGGGACCGCATTTGGCTGATAGTCGGAAGGGGTAGAAAAGCGATGAGGATGTGTCTGTATTGGTGACGGGGATGGGTTGGGCTGAACCGGGGAGCTTATCTTAGGTTAATATTCGGTACATTTAAATGTTTTTAATTAAATCCTACTGGGATGAAGGGTTTAGTGTAAATCTAATAGAGGAGTCCAAATGCGCTGATTTTTAAATTATTTCTTATTT
Organism: Euprymna scolopes; assembly: GCF_053919585.1. Classification (NCBI taxonomy): domain Eukaryota; kingdom Metazoa; phylum Mollusca; class Cephalopoda; order Sepiida; family Sepiolidae; genus Euprymna; species Euprymna scolopes. The sequence goes on along the minus strand of NC_136496.1, from coordinate 105,694,831 downwards.
CTTTTTTTTTTTTGGGGGGGGGGGGAGAGGGCTTACCAGCGGGGGTTACGGGTGGTGGTTAGATGGTTCTATATTTAGGTTTTAGATCTTTGGCCCTGGGAGGGGGTTTGTAAGCTATTTTTTCATTAGGCTTATGTTTTAGATTGGTTAGGTTATATTCTTTTTGCATCGTGTGCTAATTGGTAATTTGGTTGCAATTTAATAGGTGGTATTAAGTGCACGGTTTTATGGGGATAGAGTTTGTTAGGGAAATTTGTCTGAGGGTTTATGCTTAAAGAAGTTATATTGTTAATTAGGCCCTGCCAGGATGCAGGCGACTCTAAGTCGGTTATTTATTTAATGTTATGTAATGGTTATATATTCAGAGGGTGTGCTAATATTTTATATTAAAACGTTGAAGTTTTTATGGCGATTTTTGCAGATAGCGGGTGCTTAGGGCGGTTGTCAAAAAAGAATTGATAGCCCTTTACTAGGGGAAACGGTTAGTGAGGGATATTGTTCCATTTTATGGACAGCGAAGGAGCGCAATAAGCTAGTTCCTTTCCGGTGGTGCATTTTCAGGGGGTTATTTGCATTTACGTACTTGAACTTTCTCTTGTGCCTACAACTGCAAATTATCTCTGATTTTGAATTGAGGATGTTTAATTTATTAGGTGCCGTTATAATCTCGGTCGCCTCTGCGTTACATAGAAGGCAATATTTAGAGCCTGTACTGTATGATTTGGATTTTCTTAGTATTTTCCATTTTAATCTAAAGTTTATTTTGTTTTGTTTTAAATTTCTCACTAGTTTAGATAGGGTAGTTTTTGTTTTAGGGCTCTCCTTAGAGAATGATTGTAAATGGTTCGCAATTCAGGCCTTTATCGGGAAGGAGGATAATCCTATGTAGGTATGTATTATAGGGCTTATGCGCGGTGTATCTAAAGATTCTTCATTTATCTGGGGGTGGCCTGAGTTTCTATGTTCAGGTTCTGTACAGCTTATACCTATCTGCTGTGTTGTCGGTTGTTCAGTTTGTGTACTATTACTTGTTGGGTTATGCGGATCCTCTCTAGTGTAACTGATATTATCGGTCTTGGCTGTCAGGTCATTAGTTGTCGTATTAGGCGGAAGTTCTGTTACTGTACATGCATATATAACGTCTGAGTGTACACGGTCATTCTCCAGTGAGCAGCTATTTGGGTCGTTACAATTGCAGTTTAGTTGGGCTAGACTAGGGTTGCCATTAATTATTTTCTGTGCTGAATCTATTTTCTTATTATTAGTGCTTATAACAATTTGTGCTACATAAGGCATGGTTGAGAAAATTAATTTAATAGAGTTTTTATTTAGGATCGTGCTGTATATCTGCGGATGTTTGAAATAATCTTCTACGAATTTAAAGAATTCTTTTGGGATATTAGTTTGGACGTTATTATTATATAGGGGTTGAACCAAATATTGGACTTTCTTCTGATCCGATTTTTTGGGGGTGTCTGCTCATCTTGTATAAGCTTTTCATTGTTAAGAGTATTTGGCATATCATACTTATGATTCGATCTTGCCTTATTATTTTGTTTAGATTTGCGTTTAGTCATGTTGTGAGTAACTATGCCTAAGGAGCTGGATAGTTTTTTTTAGCATTATTTGTATCGTACTTAATTGTGTCTTTGTATTCCGAGTTTGCTATCCCGAGTGCGTTGTTATAAAAGGTGGAGCTTTCATTGAAAATTTTATGGTTTGCAGAGGGATTAGATATTCTTTTCGACACTGAGGTAGGGATTGCTTTAATGACGGATCTGGGGTGATTGGAGAATGTGTGGACATAGTGTAGCGACAGACTTGGTTTATGGTAGGGGCAGTATGTTCCTTCCTTTAGATTTAAGGTTACGTCTAAGAAGTTTGACGTGCTTTTTTCTTTCTCTAATGTTATATTAAGGCCGAAACTTAAAAAAAATTCTCTTAGTTTGAATATGGTCCTATTGTACATTTTGGGCCTCGCCCCAGTTACTAATAGGGCATCGTTCCTGTACAGGCCTCCTTTCACGTCGCTATTACTGAATCTGTATTTAATCTCATATGAAGAGCGTCCTAACGGACCTAGGCAATAAAACATAAATTACTTTCTCGCTTATTAATTAATTAACAGTGAAAATTGGGATCTCGATATTTGAGACGCTTTAACGCTAATTAAGCGCACTCTCATATTAACCTTTATTACGTTTCTTCTGAAACTCTGAGAATGTTATACGTCTTACTTAAATATTAGGATACGATGGGTGACCACGCCCAAAGGGTTAGAAAGTAAAAAAAAAAGAAAAAAAACTATAACAAAAAGAGGTAATACGTTTATCAAGGCACACAAAAGAGTTCTGAAACACGATTGTTAAGGACCAAACACAGAGATCAATATATTTAGCGTTAGTTTACTGAGAGTTTTAAGTGTTGGGCTGAGTTTAGCGACAATTTACGGTAGTTAGGGACGGTTTACAGAAAGTCTTAAAATTTGCGATCCTTCAGGAGTTTACAGGCAGAGACAATGAACAGCATATTGCAGTTTAGACCAAATCTGTGTTCGTTACAACTCTACTTTAAACCGAGTCGTTGTTTGTTTCGTTCACCACACTCTTTTCTTCTACCTCTTCTTTTACACACGTCCATTCGCTTTAGTGACTAAAAATCGTCTGTCCTCCCGCTTTCCTTTCCTCGTTATTTATGGAACCAGAGTACGAGATTCTCCGAGATTCCCCGAGATTCCACGAGACTTTTTTCCACATAAAAGTCTGCGAGCGCCATCTTAATTCTCAATTTGTGCTCTGCAGGCACAAACGCACAGCAATTTTAACGGTAAGCCACTTCTTTCTCCACAAATTCTGCAGAGTGTTAGGAGGCCGAGATGACCTGACGACAACTGATAATAAAGAAGCTTCGACAGACAACTAAACACGCTTAGAGGATCATTTGCCGCGATGATGTCACACATGTACCCAGAACCAAATTGATATTTAAGGAATGTGTTGGTGTTGTGTTTTCTCTAGTAAATTCTTTCATTTTGTACTTTTATACTTGTAAACCTGTGCTCACCTATTCGGTAGTTTTCTAAACGACTCGGCCAAAAGAGGAAATGAAAGAAAAGAAAACCACAGAAACAGCGATTGTTTTTATTTGAGAGGGAGCACGTAGTCTCAGGTATTTAATTTACTTGAGACAGCATTATAGGTTTATAGCTGGCTTTATACGTCCTTGCCATTCCGTTCCTCGCGAAGACTGACCAAATCTGACGTTCAAATTCCCGAGTTCGACAGAAACATTTCAGAGTTCGTCAGGATACAACCGAAGAAGGTCGTCGGTTACCTCGAACGAAACGTTGTAAAAATGACACTCAAGATGAGAACAGTAGGCACAAACTATCAGGCACGGAGAATGTGACGCAAACAGTGGTGATCGAAAGTTTCTATCCGCTTAACGTATTCTACTCTCACTGACCAGGAGCCACTTTCATAAAGAAGGATCGTTCTCTTTAGTGTTGTGCCTCATATCATCAGAGCCGGGAACTGAGCCTGCAGAAAGTATGACATACAAAATCAAGATGCAAAATCAATTGTCATTTAAACCTATTGCTGTGATGATGGCGTCAACATATTTGAAACTTTCAAAATTTCAAAAACCATGTGTTTTGTCTGTTTGATCAAAGCCGCCAACGAGTATTTTTGTTTTCAAATTATTCTAATCTTACATCCAACATGTTGAAGCTCATTAATAGCAGAGTAGACATTAACAAGTGCTTCATCGCGTAACGGGATATTATCTGTATAATCTTAGTCCAAGATGGCATAATTACAAGGTTTCTTCAATAAGTTCCCATACTTTTTTGTTACACACATTTAAAATTGTCGTAGACTCTTGAAAATTCAGTATGTTATTGCTATACGTCTTATGAGATGACTGACCAATTTTTATAATTTCAGGTTCAAATGAAGAGCTACAGCACAAATTCAAATACATATTACTAAAGCCTGATTATCACAGCTGGCGGATTTCAAAAATGAAATCTGGACAAGAGGACACTTTAGAAGAACGATATACAATAAAATTCTGTTTAGAACTTGAAAAATACTTCAGGCTGCTTTTAGATCATCTTGAAAGAATAGAGTGTCAGTTTTTGTGTGGCATAAGAGATTCAAGGAAGGTAGGGAGTCTGTGAGAGATGATGAGAGATGTGAGAGGAATAAGTAAGTCAGAACACCAGAGTTGATTGACAAAATAAAGAATTTCAAAGATAAGAACTGTCGTAGGTCTATAGAGACAATATGTGCGCAGTTTGATGTCAGTGTGGAATCTGTACACACAATTATTTGCGAGGAACTGAAGATTTGCGCGAAGCTTGTCCCAAATCTACCCAGAGAAAATAAGAAAGAAAGACGTTGTCATGACCAAGATGGACATCCAGGCAGTTCCTCGCCGTCCCTATAGTCTAGACCTTAATCCCTGAGACTTTTGGTTATTCTCTAAGCTCAAGGAAAACCATAGAGGCTTTCGGCATGAGACAATTGAGGAGATAAAAATGGTTGTGACGAGGGCCATTGCCATGCTTACACAAAAGGACTTTCACGGAGCCTTCTAGAAGTTGGAACGGTACAAGTGCGTTACAGTCGGAAGAGATTACTTCGAAGGAGACTAGAGTTTCATGTGTATACCATCAATAAAAGTGCCCATACAGAAATGTCTGGAAACTTATTGAAGGCACTTCGTATATCATTCAGTCACACCGGGAAAGTATTTTAATTAATCCCAAGTAACCCAATCTATGACGTAATTGAAAAATATGGCAAAAGGGTGGACCTGTACAGTGCACATGAGTGCAAGCTAGTATAAGATGGTTCATGAATTACAAAAGTTAGACTGAAAAGTATGAAAAGCAAATGTTTGTGTAAAGTGAGAGGAAGGGATTTTAGAAAATAGTAAAACAATTAATACAGTCAGTGGGAGATACTATTAATCGATTAACAGAGCCTAATTTTCTAGATGTATTGCATTCAATAAGGCTAGGAGATTCTATCTACTTTGTATAGCAAAAATGTAGAATATCAAAAGGAAGGCGCTACACTTTGCCCAAGAGTGACATGGAACTATCCATGGCAAGGAGGTTCAGCTCCTTTAAATATTAAACCTATCAGCTTATCTGATTTATCCGTTTGATTAAAATCACAACAAAATGGTTAAATTAATGCTTTCTTCAGATATCTAAAATATTTTTACAAGTATTTGCTAAAATGTATCCAACATTTTCTTATATTTGCTTATGCTACTCAGGTAGTAGTACTGATAAGGGGAGATAAGCCATGCTTAAATTCTTTTTTTTCGCTAAACCGCGCGTCGAACCTGACGCATTTTTTAAAGTATCATGTCTGTGCAAAAGATTTTGTCCGATTCGTAGAAAGGGTATTTAAAACCATCGTAATTTATTTTATAAATATTATTATTAATTAATGATATCACCAGGATTAATTTATAACTTTTTTCTTGTAGATTATTAAAACATCACTTATATTTTTCTGTAATATTCTCACCCATGTTGACTCGGAAACCACTTTCTTTAGTCAATACAGAGAGAGAGAATCATGTTCTCATACAACACTACTGATCCAAAGTTTCCTTGAAGAATTTGGTTTGGAAATTATACCTCGCCCTGCATATTCATTTGACCTAGCTTCCTTGGGTTATCATTTATTTCGAGCATTGTAAAACAATTTAAATGACCTTAGGTTAACTTAATGAGAAGAGATTGGACATTAGATTCATATTTCACATCAAAACAAGGAATTATATAAGCGAGACATTTACAAGCTTTTTAACAGATGAAATCTAGCTGTAGAGAACAAACGTTGTTATTGATATGAATAAAGATAAAAAAAAACTCACGTCTTTTCATTTCCAGGATGAATTTTTAAATCGGTAAAAACTTTTGAATCGACTTAATAATTGGAGTTCTTCTCTTTCGTAAGATTGGTTAACAGTTTCGCTCTTTTATTGATTAATTGGCATTTACGATTTTTAATGATTTTTTTAATGTTACATTTCGTAATCTAAGCTGTCATTAAAAAGACGTTTTACGTTGACATGATAGAAAAAAATTGATTAAATTCAGTTTCTTTATTTTCCGGACAGATAACGATATAAGCCTGCTGAAGATATCCCCACCGATCCGATTTTCCAGCTGCGTACGCCCCTTGTGTTTACCACCGGTCGATTTTGATTCCCTGCTCAACAGCAAACAGTGTGTTGCAGCCGGTTGGGGTCTTACGCAAGGTAAGTTTCAGAATAAATTTCACAATAAATATTAACTATTTGATAATAATTTTAGTTACGATCGTTTCATTTTTTTCATTAATGCATAACAAAAAATAACTTCGTATTATTTTGATTTTCGGACTACTATTCTCATCCTGAATGTTATTTTCACAACCCTTCGGTCAGTTTAACCTCCGTATCGTATTGAATTCAGAAATCGATGAGATATACATGAAGAATGTCGGAGGTTACATTAACCGAAACCAAAACTTATAAAGCATTCTTGGCAAAATTATTTATTGCAACAAATGAAAGGTCATAACAATCAAAACGACAATACATATATCTATGGCTTTTGACATGGCATGGCACGACGGTCTTTTCTAGAGAAAATCAGATCATACAGTATCAGTGGACGAATACTTAACATGATTCAATCTTTCTTAAATAAGAAAAGAATCAAGGTTTTCCTCGACCGTCGTTGTTTTAGATAAACAGTATGATATAAATGCAGGTGTACCTCAGGGGTCGATCATTGGACCTTTATTATTTCTAATATGTATAAATTACCTCCCTTGTAAGCCTGTCTCTCAGATGAGTATATTTGCTGATGACATCACGCTCAATAATAGACACGAGGTGAAAAGTAATAAACACTATAGTTGAATAGGGATAAAAATGGATGTCACATTCAATACTCAAAGACTAAGCTTGTTTCCTGCAATAATTAGAATTAATCTTCTCAACCACTAATAGCTATGGCTAAAGGTACATTACTATGTGTGTCAGAAACTTTGTGAAAAATATTGAATAATTCGACCCTCCTGTCTCTCCAAGTTTATAACTACTCGAAAAATGTAATTCAAACCCTATTTTTTTCAATTAAAAGAGCAAGGACCAAGGTTTAATTTTAAAAAAACAACAACAAAAAACAAAAACAAAACAGAACAAAACAAACAACGTTGTTTAAAAAAAGTTTTAAACTTCGGACTTTACAAGCAAATTTCTAAAAAACACTACTTTTTTGTTTTAAATTTGAATACATTATTTATTGATCTTTTATCTTTAATTTGTGATATATAAAACTTTGGTGAGTAAATTAATTATTTACTTTTTAAAAGACATTTCAAAATGGGGGGCGTTAATTAAAAAAAACGTTTGTCTAAAATATTATATTCAGTGTATTGGAAATAGCATAAAATTTCACATTGACCCTGAAAGTATCGTAAAAATAGAATCAATAGAAAAATTTTGATAGATTTTTAAAGTTTAGAAGTTGAAAAATACTGAATTCGTAAAATTGAATTAATTTCATTACTGTTTTTTTTAAATAAAAAAAATAATATTTCTATTATTTTTTATACAACTTTAATAGTTTATTTTGGAAGTATAATCCATAAACTAAATAAACAACCCACTTTAAAAAGAGAAATTACGAGTTTTTTATATTCTATTCGGAGTTTCGTGTTAGGGGTTTCAAAAATTCCTACAAAAATTCTGATACACCTCGTGGTTCTTTCACACTCCTCGGCTTAACGATCACAGAGAATATGGGTTGGAACATATACAGACTTAAGTGTTACACACAAAATAACATACACGTTATCGTATTAATATATAGATAATAATAATAATAACAATAACAATAATAATAATAACAATAATAATAATAATAATAATAACAATAACAATAATAACAATAATAATAATAACAATAACAATAACAATAACAATAATAATAATAATAACAATAACAATAATAATAATAATAACAATAATAATAATAATAATAATAACAATAATAATAATAATAACAATAATAATAATAATAACAATAATAATAATAATAATAATAATAACAATAATAATAATAACAATAATAATAATAATAATAACAATAATAATAATAATAATAACAATAACAATAATAATAATAACAATAATAATAATAATAATAATAATAACAATAATAATAATAATAACAATAATAATAATAATAATAATAATAATAACAATAATAATAATAATAATAATAACAATAACAATAACAACAAGAATAAATAAGACCTTTAATTAAATCACTTCCTCCAAATAAAGTTCTACTTTTTTACATAATTACATGACAGAAAGAAAAAAACAATTATTTCGGAAATTCGAGCAGGAAAGCAGCTTCATGCATAAATTTATAGTAAAATCATTTAACTTTTATTTTTTTTATTTTGTCTAATCGCTCAAAAAGTCGAAGCAAAATACTGGTAGAACCTAACATTTTTCACGTGAAGGGTTTATGGACAGCCATTTTTTTAATTCTAAATTCTGCTTTTTATTTCAACTAATGTTTTAAAGTAAGTTTAAACAAATTTATATGAGAATGTAGTTTATAACTCATTCTGTGGTAAATTTTGTAAATCAAAAGTTTTTAATAAATAAATAAATAAATAAATACATTTGTGTTTCTTTTTTGTTATTGGGAAAAATAAACATTAATAAATAAAAATTGTTTTGGAATTAGAACTAAGGCTTAAATTTTTCCGATTCCAATACCTATAAAATGTTCTGATTTTTCCGACTTCGATTAATTTTTCCAACATTACTTTATACCTTTCCCAAACGCATAGTTGCATAACACAATAGATCCAGAAGGATTTGAACTCAATTAAATAGGTCACTCACAACTTTAGTTTTACTGTGTCTTAAAAGGATATGTAGAAAAGTTCGGAGGCACTTACCCTTGAAGCACCGCCAGATTTTTTGATAGAAAAAATTCCAATCAAAGATACCCGGTTTCCTGCAACAACTCGATCACATAAATACCTAAAACGAAAGTATTTTTTCATTTGTTTAAATGTATAGACTTCAAAGCATGAATACAAGAATAACATTAAATATATTTGCTTTAAAATTAGTCATGTGGAATTGAAAACTCAAGATATTGGGAAAATTTAAAACAAATACTGAATAATAAAAGTTTGAAAACATTGCCAAACCATTTAAATCTAATCATGTTAAATTATTGGACATTATTAACTAAAAAATATATATAATTGCATTTTACGGCACTTCTTTAGATTGGCCATCTTTTAAACCAATGCATTCAGGTGAAAACATTACATACTTACATGTCATGACAAAATTAGTGTAAATTCCTAAAATTATTAAAAATAATCCAGTAGAAAATTCTCAAATTTTATCGTAGGTTTTAATATGGGAAAATTGTATGATCAAGTCAGATCAGGGGAGATAATATTTGACTTAAATCATGGGTCCACCATCTTTAAACACAATATCTGGGACCGTAATTGTTGCAGATTTTTTTTTTTTACTTAAAATACTTCTAGCATATCTATTGGATCATTTTGCAACATTTTGGGAATTTATACTAATTTTGCCATGAAATATAAGGATATTTAGTTCTCTCCCGCTGCAAGAACTATGACACCAGGGTAAGTGCGATTAAGAAAGCCAGCGCCACCAGGGAGGGGCACTGACCTGCAAAAGGTGCCTGAGCTTACCCATTTGCATTCCCCAGTAAGGGAACCTCAGGCGATTAACCATAAACTAACCCCTTCTCAAAGAGAGATAGCAAAGTCTCAGAGGGTGGGCAGTAAATTATATTTATCTATCTATTTATCTTTCTATCTATCTAACAACAGAGATTTGAATCATGATGTTAAGACAGGTTGTCAAACTTGGTCAAACTCTGTGACCGGTCATTTTGCACCAGAAAGTATCCGAACAGGGACTGAAAGTGACGTGTCACATGTCACGTGTTCCGGTTTGCACAAGCATAGGGGCAGTAGGATTGGAAACGCAGAGGAAGACAGGTGGGCTAAAAACGGGTCTCACTATGAGGGAGAGAGGGGGCAGAATGGAGAGAAGAACCGCAAGCCACCCCCTTCTGCTATGACGAATACTTGGGAGTGAATAACATACATAAAATCTCATATCGGCTAGGGTCCTGTCTTGAACTGTTCCTTTAAACAGATTCCAGCTCCCCCAAAGACGGTTGACGAACTTCCTAGAAGAAACAATAGCAGAAACAGGTATGTCGTGATGTATATGTTATGTGCATGTAATATATGTTCTGACACGCACGCACCAACACCTAGACGAATTACGGGCCGCTAAATAGACATTAAGGATTCGAGGACAACAGTCCGTTACACAACAAACACAACGTACATAGTTACATACATACGGTCCATTATAAGAGCACAACAGAATTTTATTAGTGCCACGTAATCATCACAAATCATCACGATGCAAACAGTATACACATATATAGAACCTCTCCGCAACACAAATACGTCACAAACGCATGTGTTTACACAACAAACCTGCACGGAAATCAGCATTACGCCGCACTCACCAGGGAAAAGATAAGGAATGATCTAATCTCTGTCACTTTTGGGGACTGAAAATAAAAAAGCATGTAATAATATTTTCACGTAAAATGCGTAGGTTTAAAAGACAACTAAGCACCCATTTTTATTTTCAGCGTATTTGGGAAATATCTGCTGATAATTCCACTTCGTATTCTCTGGAATATCGTCAAAGGGTTCCATTTTAAAATCTTGTGATATATGCAAGTTGGTTTGTTGTTAACGGTATTTTGATCATGTTATTAGCTCATTTAACACCAAGAAGTTATTTATTGTAGATTTTTATGCATAGGTTATTTGCAACAGTATTGGATCGCATGTTTGCTTAAAAAAGTATACTGGTAGAAATATTTGCAAGATGGGGAAATGGATTTTTGTATTTCTTCAAATTTTCTTGTGACTTTTAGAAAATCTAATCTACTAGCGGTTCAGCCCGGCTTAGCTCGGGCGCTATTGTTACGTATATGTCTGTTGGAAATCGTAAAGTGATTAAAATGACAATTGATTCATTTATCAATGAATACGAGACACTTTGTTATAAAACAGACTTGGTTTATTTAGGAAATATTCATATGCACAGAATGCGGCGGCGGAGGTGGTGGTAGAGGTGGGTTGCGAACGTGACAGCCGGTCCCCCGTTTCGTCTGTGGGTGTCTCTCACTGTTTGTCTCTCTGTCTGTCTGGACTTTGTTTACCATTTCACTTTTATGGACTTTCTCGACCTGGTAACCCATAAACCATTTGACGTCAATGATCCATATTTTGACCAGCCCGGGCGTTTGCTTTGGTCTGACCCAGGACCGATTTACGTCATAGATCCCGGTCACTATCGGGCTGGACACGTTCATTTGCACCCTGTTCACATAAAACGGCCTGATCCATATATGACTTGCGTCATAGATCCAGGTCATTACAATTCCCAGACTTCCATTGCCCATTTTTGTTGGCCCGAACACGAGTTCATTTTCGTTTGCCTCTCCATAACACTATGTACTGTTCATAACTTTATGTGCATATGTATATTAAAAAGTTTGACTCATGTCTAGGTAACCTAAATCTAAAGTTTAAAGTGTTTAGTCCCAAAATTGGCCGAGGAGTTTTGTAGAGTCTGCAAAGGTCAACTCTTTCAACTTTGACCTTTTGGCAGGCAAATTTTCGCTCAAAAACTGATTAAAAAGCTTGCTGCATGTCTGAATACCCTTTATTTAAAATTTCAAATGCTTAGACCCAAACTTGTCTGAATAGTTTGCTAGAGACTGCAAAGGTAAACTCTTTAGAACTTTGACCCCTTGGCAGCCAATAGGCAAAAACCTGTAAAAAAAGCTTGCCCTATGTCTGAATACACTTTATGTAAAATGTCAAGTGTTTAGACCAAAAATTGGCTGAGTAATTGGCAGAGATCGCAGAGGTATTTTTTTTAAAATCTCTGACCCCAATTTTCACTCCTTAACATTTATTGTTTTGGGCTCAAATCAAATTAAAAAAGTTTGATCCATGTCCAAATTAAAAACACACTTTAAACTAAGCTTAAACACAAATAAACTTATCCAGTTTATAATTTATTTGTTACATATTTTTTTGATCTCTTGGTTACAGTAATAAATGCCTGAACCTCACTCATCTTTGGGTTAATTGGCTTAAATTTAAATGTAGATAGAATTTCCTCTTTAATCGAAAAACTTAAGATTTTTATCCATAATTTTCACTTATGTCCAAAGGCAAAAAGTACCATAAACATTAATTATTTCAGAAGAAGCTGATGACAGACGAGATAATGTCCAGACTGTTCCAACTAAATTGAAAAAAAAAAAACTCTTCCGGAGGGTTTTAAATGTTTAGAACTGCTTCAAACGTTTAGCGAATATATGCTAAAAAGCTTTACGAAGGCGTGTACTAATAAACACAATAAATTAGATTCTGAGAATCTTGTTAATCTATCCTCGTGCTGTAAATGAACAACTTTTAATAAATAAATAAGTTTCTGTTCATTTTATTTCATCAAGAAAAAAATAAAGAATCGTTTTGGAATCGGAAATTAGGTTCCGATTTTTCCGATTCCCGATTCCAATTAATCGTCCCAACACTAATATATATATATATATATATATATATATATATATATACATATGTGTGTGTGTGTGTGTGTGTGTGTATAATTATGTTATCAAAGAGCAAATCTTTAACACAGCAAAACTTACCGAGATAAGAAAAGCTCAACACTATCAAGGGGAGCCAAAGCAATATTATTAAATGAAAGCTGACGGATAAAAGCTTTATAATATTTTATTATATTATTAGAACAATAAGGAAAAGTAAAGGGGGAAATTAAGAAAGAAACCTCAGGTTATGACATTTACTAGCTGGATGTTTCTCATCAGAAAAGGGGAACGGCCAGAATCATGCAAAATGCACAGCTACAAAAAAAAAACAAGAAAAAAACTGGCTTAATGATATTTAGAAAGGAAATGAGAAAGAAGAAATAGGATAATATGGTAAAAATAATTAAAAGTAGGTACACCACATAAGGGTGTATTGGAAGGGTAGCATATATGTAGGTAATATTTAAAAAAATATGGGCCACTATAAAATAATTGGGATCATTAAAGAAGAGCCAATAATACAACAAAAAAGGAAAAAATAGGGAACATATAAGAGAAAGTTCAGAAAGAGGGAGACGAGATAAAAATAGTAAACAAGAGATACATAAATAAATAGATAAAAAGATAAAACGGCAAAAAAAAAAAAATAAAAGTAAAAATAAAACTATCTGAAAGCGGAGAAAATAGAATTAGATAAGAAAGTTAAGAAATAAGTTCAGTTCTTGATATGTATGTGCACTAAACCTATGGAAAAAATTCGATTCGGTTTTTATAAGTATTGCTAGGTGATCAAAAAAAAGAAAAAGAAATGGATCTTGGCAAGCGTAAATCCATTTAAAGTGCCCCTTCTTCGCATACGCAGATATACATTCATACGTAAAACTTCGTTAATTTTTAAGTTTTTATGTCGAAATTTCTTTAGATTATCTGGAAATGAGTAAATAGGAAATGAATGACCAAAAGTTTTGGTTTCGATTCAAGCTGATGGCATGCAGATGATATATATATATATATATATATATATATATATATATATATATATATATATATACTATTTTTACTATTGAAATCACTGCTATATATTGAGTACAATATAATAACGAATAGAACATTGGCTTTATAATAATACATACGAAATCGGCATGATTCAAAATATCATATTTAAAGGTCTTTTCCGACCGAACTACGCCAGGTTGTCTGCTAGTATGAATATATATATATATATATATATATATATATATATATATATATATATATATATATAACTATTTTATTTATTCACATAAATTTACTATACGAAAGTATAGATTTATGCGTAAACTTTAAGTATTTACTTCAAAAGTGCTCAATACGTAGGTAGAGCTAGTTAGTAATTTATAAAATATATATGGCGATTAAGCTACACTGAATATTCTGCGTTTCATCCAACTATAGGATTCGTCAGGCTTATGCGCGAATTCTGTCGTTGCTTCTTGTTTTTATACATGTTGAGGATTACTAGTTGGCCAATCAGCTTTCTAGTATCCACCGCGCCCCTTCCTACCAGCCAATGGGCATGCATTTTATCAAACAAAGGATCTGTTTTAGAGCTAGGTTAGTGGTTTTAGGTGGCCGTTCTCCTTCTTTTTTTATATACATATAAATATACCTATGTGTACACAATAATACACACATATATATACATATATATATATATATATACACATATGCGTGTGATCGTTTATGTATATTCATGTTTATTTAATTTATTTATTTGTTTGTTTTCTATTGTTATTGTTAGTTTTAAAGCTATTTTGTATCGCTATCCTAGAGTAAGTTTTATTTGTGAACACAGTTGTTTGCTATTTCCCGCCTACATTTTAATAGATTTTGAGGTTCTTTAAAGTACAGGATAGAGAATTTTTCATGGAGGCATAATTTACATGGGTCGTCTAAATGTCTGCATGTGGTAGCTTGTCTTATTATTTTCCATTCGACTACCGGCGAATGTCCGCTTTCTTTGAGTTCCCAGTATTTATTCGCTAGTGTTGTTTTTATACGGTGTTTTTTATTTTTGAATGTGCTTTTGTGGTCATAGTATCGGGTTTTGAAATCTAAGGAAGTCATGCCTATGTAATATTTCTTGTTATTCGGGTTTTCTTTTGCAAATATTGTTGCTTGATAGACTACGCTTTTTGTTAGACATTTGTTTTGGACTGGGCAAAGTGTGCGGTGTCTACAATTGCATTTATCTTGTTCGTTATTAGTATTTTTATTTTTGGTATGGTTGTACTTGTCCGGGGTTGGTTTGTTATTATTATTATTATTATTATTATTGTTATTATTATTATTATTGTTATTATTATTATTATTATTATTATTATTATTATTATTATTATTATTATTATTATTATTATTATTATTATTATTTCTGCTAGTGTTGTTTTTATTTCTGTGCTGGTGTCTACTTTTTTATTGTTTATTTTGTTGTTGTTTACATTGTTTTCATTTAGTATTTTGTTATTATGTGCCTTAATTATCATCTCTAAATTTTCGCAACAACTGTAAGATAACTTCAAGGTATTTTTATTGAAGATTTTGTGTAAGGGGTTGGTTGCGGGAAAGTGTTTTTCAATAAGATCTAGAAATTTCTTGCCAAGTTTTGTTTTTAACATTTGATTGTATGGGGCCGTATACCAAATTATAGTTCTTTTTCTTCTGTTTTTGATTTTATTATAGTTGTTGGTGTTTTTTTGTTTATATTTGATATCGATATTTTTGTATCCGCTATTTTTTAGGGCTGTTTCGTAAATATTGGATGACCTGTTAAATGCATTTTAATCGCTTGAGTTATTACTGAGTCTACTTACGATCGAGTTAGGAATATGTTTTATAATTGATGGTGGGTGGTTGGATTTAGGGTTTACGTAAATTGGAGTAGCGTTATCTTTTAAGTATGGTTCATATGTGTTTAACGTGACGTCCAGGAAGTTTGTTATTTTTATGTTAGCTGATATGTCCGCTTTTAGGCCTATTTTTTTCATTTCTTTGTGTATGATTTTCTTAAAGTTTTCTCCCTTGACTTTGTTGGAGTTTTTTTATTATAGCTAGTCCGTCATCTCTATATAGGCCGATATCCGTAGTATCGAATATGCTTGTGAGGGTATATAGAATTAATAATCCCACAAGATCTGATGCCTCTGCAGAGTCTCTGGCACCCATCGCCAAATCGAATGAATTTTTCATTTTATTTTGTATCCATTGGTTATTGTTATTTATTAGAACTGATTTTCTACATTTTTTAATTATGTTGATTTCTTCTGAGGATATATCCGTGTATACCTCGGCAAATTCTAGGGCGATGTTAAAAAGTTCTTCGGATATCGAGGGATAAAAGTCTATGATGTCAAACTGTATGAACGTACATTTATCTTTGTTTTCTATATTTTTAAACCAGGTGATTGCTTCGGTAGTATTTGCCCACTGGTTTAGTTCTAGGTCCTGTTTGATTTGTTTGTTTACTCTAGAAAGTATAGTTTTGCTAATTCTACCTATTTCTGGTTTAGTTGGGTTTATCAGGCGGGTGCTGGGATTATTATTAAAGTCCCGTTTGTGGTCTTTAAGCAGAATGTATGACTCTCTAGGTTTCAATTTGCCAACTTTATCGCTAATTTTTAGTTTATCGGTAATTTGTTTACTTTCAGTATTTATTATATCTATGTAATCGCATTTGTTTGTCTCTAGTTTTTTGTAGTTTTTTGTAATGTTTTCTGTGATTAGTTTGTTATATTCTTGCTTATCTATTTTATAAAAGTTTCTTGTTTTATCTGCTTTTACACAGATTTTATTAGAGTTGTTTATGTTTCTAACGATTTTGTGTAGTTTCCGTTGGAAATTGTTAGGTTGATTGTGGAATTGTAGGTTTTTAATTACGTTTAAAAGGTCATTTTCAAAGTTTATCAAAAGGTCTACTGTTTTCGCATTTTTAAGGGTTTTAAAACCATAGGATTCTTTTTTGTTTACGTTTCCATTTTTAAGGAAGAAATTTGCTCGCCATCGCATTCGGCGTATTAGTTCATCTGTTTTTTGGATTAATTTAATAATATAGCTATGTTTGCTGGGTGTGGGGATGTTTTTTAGCGATGTTTCGAAATTAACTCTTTCCATATCTATTTTTAATGTGGTGAAATAAATTCTTTTGAAAGTGCTCGACTGTTTTAGGAGCTAAGTATAACTATTTCATTTATTCACATAAATTTAATATACGAAAGTATAGATTTATGCGTAAACTTTAAGTATTTACTTCAAAAGTGCTCAATACGTAGGTAGAGCTAGTTAGTAATTTATAAAATATATATGGCGATTAAGCTACACTGAATATTCTGCGTTTCATCCAACTATAGGATTCGTCAGGCTTATGCGCGAATTCTGTCGTTGCTTCTTGTTTTTATACATGTTGAGGATTACTAGTTGGCCAATCAGCTTTCTAGTATCCACCGCGTCCCTTCCTACCAGCCAATGGGCATGCATTTTATCAAACAAAGGATCTGTTTTAGAGCTAGGTTAGTGGTTTTAGGTGGCCGTTCTCCTTCTTTTTTTATATACATATAAATATACCTATGTGTACACAATAATTCACATATATATACATATATATATATATATACACATATGCGTGTGATCGTTTATGTATATTCATGTTTATTTAATTTATTTATTTGTTTGTTTTCTATTGTTATTGTTAGTTTTAAAGCTATTTTGTATCGCTATCCTAGAGTAAGTTTTATTTTGTGAACACAGTTGTTTGCTATTTCCCGCCTACAGTTTAATAGATTTTGAGGTTCTTTAAAGTACAGGATAGAGAATTTTTCATGGAGGCATAATTTACATGGGTCGTCCAATATTTACGAAACAGCCCTAAAAAATAGTGGATACAAAAATATCGATATCAAATATAAACAAAAACACCAACAACTATAATAAAATCAAAAACAGAAGAAAAAGAACTATAATTTGGTATACGGCCCCATACAATCAAATGTTAAAAACAAAACTTGGCAAGAAATTTCTAGATCTTATTGAAAAACACTTTCCCGCAACCAACCCCTTACACAAAATCTTCAATAAAAATACCTTGAAGTTATCTTACAGTTGTTGCGAAAATTTAGAGATGATAATTAAGGCACATAATAACAAAATACTAAATGAAAACAATGTAAACAACAACAAAATAAACAATAAAAAAGTAGACACCAGCACAGAAATAAAAACAACACTAGCAGAAATAATAATAATAATAATAATAATAATAATAATAATAACAAACAAACCCCGGACAAGTACAACCATACCAAAAATAAAAATACTAATAACGAACAAGATAAATGCAATTGTAGACACCGCACACTTTGCCAAGTCCAAAACAAATGTCTAACAAATAGCGTAGTCTATCAAGCAACAATATTTGCAAAAGAAAACCCGAATAACAAGAAATATTACATAGGCATGACTTCCTTAGATTTCAAAACCCGATACTATGACCACAAAAGCACATTCAAAAATAAAAAAACACCGTATAAAAACAACACTAGCGAATAAATACTGGGAACTCAAAGAAAGCGGACATTCGCCGGTAGTCGAATGGAAAATAATAAGACAAGCTACCACATGCAGACATTTAGACGACCCATGTAAATTATGCCTCCATGAAAAATTCTCTATCCTGTATTTTAAAGAACCTCAAAATCTATTAAACTGTAGGCGGGAAATAGCAAACAACTGTGTTCACAAAATAAAACTTACTCTAGGATAGCGATACAAAATAGCTTTAAAACTAACAATAACAATAGAAAACAAACAAATAAATAAATTAAATAAACATGAATATACATAAACGATCACACGCATATGTGTATATATATATATATGTATATATATGTGTATTATTGTGTACACATAGGTATATTTATATGTATATAAAAAAAAAAAGGAGAGCGGCCACCTAAAACCACTAACCTAGCTCTAAAACAGATCATTTGTTTGATAAAATGCATGCCCATTGGCTGGTAGGAAGGGGCGCGGTGGATACTAGAAAGCTGATTGGCCAACTAGTAATCCTCAACATGTATAAAAACAAGAAGCAACGACAGAATTCGCGCATAAGCCTGACGAATCCTATAGTTGGATGAAACGCAGAATATTCAGTGTAGCTTAATATATTTTATAAATTACTATATATATATATATATATATATATATATATATATATATATATATATATATACGTCTGATTGAACACGACCGTTTATAGGGTCGACCAAAGAAGAATTGACAGCTCGATCAGAAGACCAAGAAACTCATGACCATGCACAATGCACTACACTCAAAAGACGATGTTGACCGAGTCTACGCGAAAAGGAAAGAAGGCGCGAGAGGACTTGTTTGTATAGAAGACTGTGTGCATTTACACAAAAGAAAAATACATAACGCAAAACATGGAAAGGATAATCATGGCTGCGAGAGACACTGAAAAAAGGATAAGACGACAAAAGAAAAATAGGAAGGAAAACAACTGCATGGAAGATTCATAAGGATGGCAAAAGATGAAAATATCGAAAACACTTGGACATGGATGCAAAAAGAACACATAAGCCGCGAAACTGAATTCCTAATAACCGCAGCATAAGATGACAATAAGAACCAACCACATCAAAACAAAGATCGACAAAATACAAGAAAACAGCGAATGCAGACTCTGTGGACAAAGAGACGAAACGATATAGTAAGTGTATGCAGCAAACTGGTCCAAAAGGAATACAAGAACAGACACGACCAAGTGGGAAGGGCAGTATACTGGGAATTATGCAAACAACTGCATCTCGAACACACAACAAGTAGTACAAACAGAAGCCGGCACCAGTACTTGAAACGAGAATCACAAAATCTGATGGGACATGGACATATAGACTGATCAACCTATCCAACAAGAAGACCGGATGTCGTTATAATTTACAAGAGAGAAAAATCCTGTCAAATCGTAGACTTTGTTGTTCCAGCTGACCACAGGGTAAATATCAAAGAAAAGGAGAAACGGAGCAAATACACAGTCCTAGCCAGAGAGCTGAAAGGGATATGGAAGATGAAGAAAATCAAAATAATTCGTATAACAGTAGGAGAACTGGGAACAATTCCGAAAAACTTTGAAAAAAGAATGGGAGAATCAAAGGAACGACTGGAAAAATGCAACAAACAACATTAATGAAAACAACTATTAAGGGAAACAACATTAATGAAAACAACTATTAAGGGAAGCAACATTAATGAAAACAACTATTAAGGGAAGCAACATTAATGAAAACAACTATTAAGGGAAGCAACATTAATGAAAACAACTATTAAGGGAAGCAACATTAATGAAAACAACTATTAAGGGAAGCAACATTAATGAAAACAACTATTAAGGGAAACAACATTAATGAAAACAACTATTAAGGGAAGCAACATTAATGAAAACAACTATTAAGGGAAGCAACATTAATGAAAACAACTATTAAGGGAAACAACATTAATGAAAACAACTATTAAGGGAAACAACATTAATGAAAACAACTATTAAGGGAAGCAACATTAATGAAAACAACTATTAAGGGAAGCAACATTAATGAAAACAACTATTAAGGGAAACAACATTAATGAAAACAACTATTAAGGGAAACAACATTAATGAAAACAACTATTAAGGGAAACAACATTAATGAAAACAACTATTAAGGGAAACAACATTAATGAAAACAACTATTAAGTGAAGCAACATTAATGAAAACAACTATTAAGGGAAGCAACATTAATGAAAACAACTATTAAGGGAAACCCTTGAATGTGGAGACGAACACACATGAGCAACATAGAAACGGGCCAGACAAACTGCTACAAAAGCAAAATATGAAGCGATATATAGATATATATAGAACGAAGAACACATGAAGCCGTATATCTATGAGTTCTCTGACCCCATCTTCATTCCCCATTACCATCCCTGCCCCTCAAAGTGAGATCGAATAGCCAAGTAGAGTCAAGGAGGAAAGAAAGACCGAGGAGAGGGCACTGACCAGACCCCCGCTGGATAAATGCGAAGAGAACTGGGACCTTGGAGAGGCTTATCGCCACTCAAATTCCAATAAAAACCAATAGCCACTACCAACGAGAAATCAATGGCAAGCAGCTGTTGCGATACTGCAATTTACAAATGTTATCGACACTGGAAATATAGGGAGACTTGTTGTCACTCAGCTTCCAGCGAGCACCACAGGCTGTTTTCAAGGGGAGATTTGTGTGAAAGCTCATTGTAAACCAATAATAATAACACTGAAGCTGCATATCTATAAGTAAAATAGTACTATTAATATCAACAATAGAAATACTGAAATCACCAGCACAACAACAACAACAACAACAACAACAACAACAACAACAACAACAATAATAATAATAATAATAATAATAATAATAATAATAATAATAACTAGCAGGACCCGTGGAAATTCCACGGTAGTTAAAATCTTTTAAAACACATCAGTAAGAAATTCCTTATTGTTATATTACAAAAATTAATGTATGGAAGCAAGTAGAACAAACAAAGAACTTTAGTTTAAACTGTTATTGAAGGTCAATGCGATCGTAACTGATGCTAATATTGTCAGGAAGTGCTGGTGATGATTGAGGCGGTGACAGGGACGTCGATCAGCTGATTGGAGTGAAAATAGTGGTCAGTCAGCAGGTTCTGGGGAGTTATACTGTGAATTTTAAAAAACTGTGTGACATTGTTGACATCGATTTTGTGAAAGTTCTGATGACCCCAAGTTGTTTAATATTTCAGGACATTTTGGATTACACGTGTGAGTAATGAATAGGTCACAGAAAACTGCCATTGCATCTTGATAAAGCTGTTGTAGATTCCTAGGACTTCCTGTAAATGTAGATGGTAGAATAACTGGTACACCAGAATAACCATCTTCATTCCTTGCTAAATGATCCATTAAGCCAGAATATTGAGCAGCTCTCAATAAATTTTGATAGCACTATTGTAAGAATCATGCTGAAAGCCATTCTTAATATGGGGAGGGGGGTTAACTATTCTGAAACTACACTTAACAGTGTAAAAAAATAAGGGAAAATATATGTATGAACAATAAATATTTCTTCAGTTAAATAAAATATTCTGTAAATCTTTTAATAAGGAATAAATATTTATTTAAACCATAATTATTGAAACAAAGTATTTTACTGCATAAAAAAACGGTTATGGGGAGAAGGGTTAACTATTTTGGGGTGCCCGGAAAACTCGTCCCGGGAAAACTCGTCTCGGGAAAACTCGTCTCCGGAAAACTCGTCCCCTTTCGCTAGGTAGGAAAACTGGTCCCTTATTGAATAAATATCAATTGAAAACACATTTTATGATCATTCTTGAAGGAGATATTGTTTTTTTAAAATAGACTATAGCACCCCCATAATATTAAAAAAACATATTTTTACTTGTTTAATGTTTTGTTTTTTTAAAAATAAAATCGATTTTCTAAGTGTCCGTTTTCTACCTAATTGGCTAAGTTCTTAGTGGTTTCACTTATTTTAAAGCGTTTATTATGTTCATACAAAGTTAATTACAATTTTTTTTTGTTCTTATTTTAACGATGTTTTTTGGAGTCATAAAAACAATAATAAAAAGCAAAACCAAAAAATTAAAAAACGGAGCAATTCGATTCTTCGTTACTTTTTGTTTTGGATTTTAATTATGATAGTTTTTTTTGTTATGTTTTTGTTTTCTTTCATACCAAATACACTCATACGTTATTTAAAATTATAATTTTATCAAGTATCAACATTTATTGTCGTCCTGTCAAATTTTGGTAAAATCCATTGAAAGCGGTCGGTGGTTCTATGAGAAAATAAAGCTGTGTACGCATTATAAATGTTTCTTTTCTGTGCCGTATGTTATACATTAGTACATTAGGGGTCATTTCGAGTTAAAAGTTTATTTACTGCACTCATCTGGACTGGAGAAAATCATTATTTAAATGTGTATGTGTCGTCTAAATAACTAACGATAATTCTCTGATATGGCCGACCAGACGGGTGATCAAAAAGTCAGATCGAGCGTACCGGAAAACGAAATGAGATCAAATTGACAATTGGCCTTTTTTTTTTTTTTTTTTTTTTTGGCTTGAACTTTGCGCTTTTCAGATTAATTTGTTATGTTTTATTTTCTTGGTGGATAATTTTTGGGTTTGTATTACTGTACACACAGATTCGAAAAAGTTGTCAAAATACAAATATATAACAAATAAATGTTATCAAAGGCAAGATAAGTTACTTTTCTACCAAACTGGATATAATTTTCGTGTTTTTATTCAATGTAACATGTTCATTTAGCTCGAAAACCATACAGTGTTTAGCGATGTATTGGAAAATTCAAGATGGCGGCCGATTCTCTCTTTAACACGGTAAGTTCAGGAAAAAGTGTTATAAATAATAAACTAGACAAAATACTATTAAAAACCACTGAATATATGTCAACTTATGTCACGGTAACATATATTGAGCGAATTTCTAACAGTATTTTGTCTAGTTTATTATTTATTACACCTTTTTCCAAACTTACCGTGTTAAAGAGAGAATCGGCCGCCATCTTGAATTTTCAAATACATCGCTAAACACTGTATGGTTTTCGAGCTGAATAAACATGTTACATTGAATAAAAACACGAAAATTATATCCAGTTTGGTAGAAAAGTAACTTATCTTTCCTTTGATAACATTTATTTGTTATATATCTTTTGACAACTTTTTCGAATCTATGTGTACAGTAATACAAACCCTAATTTTTTTTTTTTGGCCGTGTTTTTTTTTTTTTTTTTGCTCGTTTTTTTAGTCTCATTTCGTTTTCCGGTACGTGGTACGCTCGATTTGACTTTTTGATCACCCGTCTGGTCGGCCATATCAGAGAATTATCGTTAGTTATTTAGACGACACATACACATTTAAATCATGATTTTCTCTAGTCCAGATGAGTGCAGTAAATAAACTTTTAACTCGAAATGACCCCTAATGTACTAATGTATAACGTAAGACACAGAAAAGAAACATTTATAATGCGTACACAGCTTTATTTTCTCATAGAACCACCGACCGCTTTCAATGGATTTTACCCAAATTTTGCAAAAATTAACTAATAAATTAAAAGCGAAATATTTTTTGGCGCGAGAGATGCCATGTGCTAACAATCTCTCGTTAACTCATTTTTAATTTTTTTAATTTTTACTTCAAAATTCTAAAATCAATCATTAAGAGAAAAAGTAATCACTAAATAAATTTATTAATCAATTTTATTGAAAACTCCGCTATCATTTATCAAGAATCTTTTTAATTTCATTTTTTGTTGGTTGTTTTTCGGAGGGAGATATGGTTTTTACCCCCCCCCTAAATTATATTTAAAAAAATATTAAAATTTATTATTTTCTTTTTAAAACCAAATCTCCCTTAGTAATTTCTTTAATTTTCTATTTTTTAGCGATTATCAAGAAGATGTGATATACCGGACATTATTTCTCGATCTCACGTAACACTCGACATGTTTTTTGTTTGTTTTCTGTGTTTTTTTTTCTTTACCGAATAAACGATTCCAAATAAATTAAACAACAAACAACAGTCGGCGAGGTAGAAAAATCGATTTTACCGTAAATAAGTAAATTCTTTTTATATTAATATAAAAAAAATATGCGGTCTCGTTTATGAACATAATAAACGCTTTAAAATAAGTGAAGCCACTAAGAGCTTAGCCAGTTAGATAGAAAACGGACACTTAGAAAATCGATATTATTTAAAAAAAAAACAAAAAACAAAAAAAAAACATTAAAGAAGTAAAAATATTTTAAAAAAATGTTAGGGGGGGGGCTATAGTCTATTTTAAAAAACAATATCTCCTTCAAGAAGGATCATAAAATGTGTTTTCAATCGATATTTATTCAATAAGGGACCAGTTTTCCTAAATTCCTATTTTGGACCTTCACCTAAATAGCGATTTAATGAAAAAAAATTTAATGGTCTTGTATCTTTTTTTAATAATTTGTTTTAAAATAAGGAAAAAAAATATTTGATACCGCTATTGTAAGAATCATGCTGAAAGCCATTTTTTTTCTTGGCCTTCGGGACAAGATCACAGTGTAGTATCTGTTATTCATATGCTCCACTTCAATTTCTTGTTCTCTGTCAGTGGAGGAGAAATCCTTCATGACTGAGACAATTTTTATTTTTGTTCCTTTTCTCCACGTTAAAAAACGACCCCGGTGTCTAACTCTATCCTGTGGGGAGGCATTCTAAATAGGAACAATATAATAAAAATGGAAAATCTTTAAATAGGAAATAAATATTTGGGTTTGTATTACTGTACACATAGATTCGAAAAAGTTGTCAAAAAACAAATATATAACAAATAAATGTTATCAAAGGCAAGATAAGTTACTTTTCTACCTAACTGGATATGTTTTTCGTGTTTTTATTCAATGTAACATGTTTATTCAGCTCGAAAACCATACAGTGTTTACCGATGTAATGGAACATTCAAGATGGAGTCTGATTCTCTCTTTAACACGGTAAGTTTGGGAAAAGATGTTATAAATAAAAAACGGATAAAATACTGTTAAAAACTCGCTCAATACATGTTACTGTGACATATGTTGACATATATTCGGCGGGTTTTTAATAGTATTTTGTATAGTTTTTTATTTATAACATCTTTTTTCATACTTACGGTGTTAAAGAGGGTGTGAGACGCCATTTTGAATTTTCGAATACATCGGTAAACACTGTATGGTTTTCGAGCTGAATAAACATGTTACATTGAATAAAAACACGAAAAATATATCCAGTTAGGTAGAAAAGTAACTTATCTTGCCTTTGATAACATTTATTTGTTATATATTTGTTTTTTGACAACTTTTTCGAATCTATGTGTACAGTAATACAAACCCAAATATTTCTTTAAATAAATTAAATCGTAAGTAATGAAACAAATATTAAAAAAAATTGTTGTGTCCATTTTTTATAGTATTTAAATATGTATGCCCTGTCGGTGGACATTAGAAGATGATGAATGCCTGTAAAAGAAGCAAAATAAAACAGACAAAACATAAGTAATAACTGTGTAAACAACGTGAAGCTCTGTATAAATGTTACAAAATTACTCGATTCAGCATTAAATAACACGAAAAAGGATTGATATGCCGTAAAACAAAAATAAAACAGAACAAGACGTAAAATATGTTTTGACTCTGTGTTACTCAGTGTATTTGCCAATAGTGACTGGTAATTTATTTAATAAAGTCATTCTTGACTTTTGTAGCATTTATTTCTAAACATATTTTTTGTTATGTAAGGCTCACTCAAAAGTAAAAAAAATAATAAAAAAGATAAAATGGCACAATAAAAAAAACGAACTCGTAGCGTTAAATGTAAAAAATATATTTATTATTGAATAAAAAAAATAAGAAGCGTTTCGTATTCACTACAATAATAAACAGAAGACATCGTTAAAAATGTAAGTAAAATACTATACTATATTTAAACTGTGGAACGATACCTTCTATGCATAATTGCCTTTAAAATAATCCGGAACCATAAATAGACAGTTATTATTATTTTTTTTTTGTTCGGGAATTTTTGGGAATGATAAAGATTGAACAATAAAGGGAGATAATTCACATTAATTTATGTTTGCGATGATGATGACGCGTTTCATTAATTAATGTTTGCGATGATGATGACGTGACATCGTACGTACAAGCAAATTAATATATATGAAGCCAACCTGGCAACCCTGATCTCTGCCTTGAGCGTTCGTTTAATGTGTAATCCGCTATTCCAGAATAAAATCTTCTCAACCAATCAAATTTGCCGGAAAGTGTGACACATAGATAGATAGATAGTTACAAGCGTATTAATATATAGATAATAATAATAATAATAATAAAGTTACAGTTTTATTTTCGACAGGCAGCACATAAAATAGTCGAGTTGATCACGGTATGTTTTTATTAAATTCTGCAGAAGTATCTTGTTGTTACAAAGTCACGTCCATAGCAATAATAACAATACTAAAACGACCATTACTGCCACCACCGCCACCACCACCAACATCCTATAAAAAGCCTGATCTGTATTCTGCAGAACTAGCTTTTTTTTTTTTAATATACAGACTATTATAATTTGTTCAACGCAAGAATAAGTGTAACTTACAAGGTGTCTTTAATAAGTATCCAGACTTTTTTGGTACACAAATTTAAATTTGTCGTAGACTCTTGAAAATTCAGTATGTTATTGCTATACATGTCATGAGATGACTGACCAAGCTTTATGATTTCAGTTTCAAATGAACGGCTACAGCAGGAATTGGAATATTCCCTACTTAAGCCTGATTGTTACAGTTGATGAATTTCAAAAATACAAACTGGCCGTGAGGAAAATTTAGCAGAACGATATGCAATAAAAATTCTGTTTTAAACTTTAAAAAGATGGCAAGCAAATATATGGAATTCATCAGACTGCCCTTGGACCATCTTGTATAAAACCCGCATCAGTTTTTTTTTAACGAGCATCAGTGGCATGAGATATTAAAAAAAGCATGGAGTTTATGAGAAATGATAAGAAGTGTGGGAAGAGTAAAATAGTCAGAACACTAAAGTTGATTGGCCAAATAACGAATTTCAAAGATAAGGGCCGTCTTGTGTCTATAGAGAAAGTCAGTGCACAGTTTGGTGTCAGTGTGGGAACTATTCGCGAGGAACTGAAGATGCGGAAGATTTGCTCGAAGATTGTTCCAAGGATGCTCGATTCTTGTCACAGACTATTTGACCAAGATGGGCATCAACAAAGTTACTCACCCTCCCTATACTCCAGACCTTGCTCCCTCTGACTTTTAGTTATTCCCTAAACTCCAAGAAAATCTTAAGGGATGTCGTCATGAAACAATTGAATGGATGAAAGAGATGGTGACGAGGGTCATTAACATGCTAACACAAGAGAACTTCCTGTGGGCCTTTCAGAAGTTGTTTGAACGGCACAGCAAGTATATTGCAGCCGGAGGAGATTACTTCGAAGAGGACTAGAG
Organism: Euprymna scolopes; assembly: GCF_053919585.1. Classification (NCBI taxonomy): domain Eukaryota; kingdom Metazoa; phylum Mollusca; class Cephalopoda; order Sepiida; family Sepiolidae; genus Euprymna; species Euprymna scolopes. The sequence goes on along the minus strand of NC_136496.1, from coordinate 105,666,945 downwards.
TTTTGTGTGTGTGCCCATACGAAAAAAGTTTGAAAACTTATTTAAAGCAACTCGTATAGTATCCAGTCTAGGCATGTCTCTTATAGCTTCTGTCTTATTTGGGTTAAGCTTTCTTTCTCTACGATCAATTATTTTAAACGACATATTTGATTATTTAATGTAGAATTCACATTTTTCAAGGCGCACTTTAAATCTGTAATTTTCTATTCTCTTGAATAATTCTCGAATATGGATTTTGTGTTCTTCCACGTTTTTACTTGTTATAAAAATCTCACCTATGTATGTCATTGAAAAATCCAGATCAGATAGAATCGTATCCATAGATTGGTCGGGGCTACTTTCAAACCAAAAGGCAAACGATTCAAGGTAAATAATTCTTTATGAAAGTTAATCACTAGATATTTTGCACATTCCTCCTCGACTTTGACCTGCAAATATATTTCGGATAGATCAATTTCATGTTTCCTCTCATTCAATTTTGAAAATATTTCTTCTAGTATAGGAAACGGATAGCTGCAGTTGTTTAGACAATGGTTTAGACCAATCAAAAAGTCGTGTAGAGATACACATGAAATAATCCAGTAGAAATAGTTATGATTTAAGTTGTTTAAAAGTAAATGTAATTAAATTCCATTTTGAATATCCTTCCAATTAAGACATTTTTGCATTATTATTAACTTTCATACAAACTTTTTGCACAATATATAGTTTTAATTTATGTGCTAAACAGAAAAATTTATAAACTGCATATGAATACTATTTTGCTAACCAATTTCCTAAGAGGATAATACATTCTTTGAAATTCCATGGTTTAAGATTTTATTTAAGACAAATTGTAATTTTCCTGTATTTCCTGTCGGATAATACTGTGTTGTGATTTTTAATTTACACACAATATATATATATATATATATATATATATATATATATATATATATTTAGTACAATAATATTGAGCTGACAATGACGTTTTTCGGAACGTAGAGACATTTTTTTTAAATTATCATTAAACTATACATACCTATATTATTTCAATGGAAATATTGTCAGTAAGAAATTATACAAATGGAAAAATATGATGCTAGTATAAGATCATCCCGTAATTTTTAAAAAATTTAATTGGTTGATTTTTAAAACAAATTGTTTTTAAAAACATATTTTTATGTATTATTTGATTATTCGGGATACTGTTCGCTTCTTGAGTATTATTCTCAGACCGCAAAGGTGGAATGCAGTTCTAACAGCCTTCTGAGGGTGAGGGTTCAATACTCAGTATGGGCAATACTAAGATTCAGTTGTGAATTACTTAAGACTTCTTCCCGATCATGGCCGATGGAAAAAAAGTACATTAAATAAAGTTCTGTTTGAATCCGTCAATATTTCCGAGTTCAACAGAAAGATTGCTGAATTCCACAAGATACACTTAAAAAAAATCGGAGGTTACATCGACCGAAACGTTGTGTAAATAACATTCAAGATAGTCTGAAAAATCCGAATAATATAAATGATTAATACTCATGAAAAAAAATAAAAAAAATCGGAAAGATATAAAGATGTTTTGATTATGTACATGATCAAATTTAATTATAACGAACATTGCTTTTTTTATTTCCAGAAAATGGGCCAACATCATCTGATTTGCAGAAAGTGACTTTGCCTGTTGTGAACAATACGGTTTGCAAACGGATATTCCCCGCCATTTCAGAAGATCAAACCTTTTGCGCTGGTTACATCGAAGCCGGAAAAGATGTCTGCAGGGTACATCAAACTTTGTGTCTATTACAATCTTTATACTTTTCGTTTACCCATCACCTGATATATATATATATATATATATATATATATATATATATATATATATATATATATATATATATTATTTAATTTAAATCAAAAAGATCAAAGAAAAAAAAAAAAAAAAAGAACGGGCAGATGGAATTGTTAAAATTTCCTTAAGGCCTTATTTTTTTAAATTTTTTTTTTATTACATTTTCACCCCAAACAAGGCAAATTGCCACTTTGGTGTAGGGGGCTACTATGAGGGGCAACAACTACTGGGGTACTATGTAGGGATTTGGGCAGCAAGGTGTCGGTTCACGTTACACTTGAATTTCTGCACGTCAGTACTGTTGGGGAAGCAGGGACCTGGAATGGAATTCCAGAGTCTAGCGGTTCTGGGGAAGAAACTATTGGAGTAAAAAGATCTTTTACATCTAGGGATCTCTACAGTGTGGGGGTGGGATTTAGCAGCCTGTCGGGTTTGTCGAGGGTGCTCACGTCGTGGGGGCACAAGCGATTGCAGTTCGTCAGAGCATTCACCACTAAAATACTTGTAGAAGAGGCAGAGGGATGCAACATTTCGTCGATGGGACAAAGGCTGAAGCTTAGATGCCAGTTCAGGACCTATCAGGTTTGCGACTCTCTTTTGAACCTTGTCAAGGAGCGAGAGACTAGTAGCAGATGCACCAGCTCAGATGTGGCAGCAATACTCCATACATGGGCGAATGGTGGCCTTATAGAGGTACAGGATACTTTCGAGTGTTAGTAGTTTTCTAGCACGGTAGAGAGAGCCCACCTTTCTTGCAGCGGCCCTGGCAATGCCTTTAATGTAATTGTTCCAACTCATGTTTCCTGTGAACGTTAGGCCAAGGAGTTTGAAAGATGGACTCTCAGATAAAGAGTCGTTGGCCATTGCTATGGGTGGTAGAGAGGGTTTCTTGTAATTATTGAATGAAACTAGTTTACTCTTGGCAGCATTGAACGCGACCAACCACTTTTGTCCCCATTCCACTACAGATTGGAGGTCTTCCTCTAGTGTTTCTACCATTTCTTTAGAAATGTGTTCGTTCGTCTTCCTGTCGTGCCTGCCATAGAGTGTAGTGTCATCAGCATATATACCCATCTCAGAGGCAATGTTGTCGGGGAGGTCATTTATGAATATCAGGAACAATAGAGGTCCAAGGATAGCACCCTGGGGCACCCCCGCATTTATATCATATTGTTTAGATGTACGACCGTCGAGGGCAACCTGGATTTTTCTCTTATCTAAGAAGGATTTAATTATGTTAAGTATTCTACCAATGATACCGTATGATCTGATTTTACTGAGGAGACCCTCATGCCATACCCTGTCAAAAGCCTTAGATATATCTAGAGCAACCGCTCTGCCCTCCCCCGCTTTGTCCAGTGAATGGTATATACGTTCAGAAATCACAGTTAGGATGTCTGCTGTGGAACGGGCTTGTCTAAATCCATATTGTTTGTCAGTCAGTAGTTTAGCATCTGTAAGATGATGGACTAGAGCATGGTTAATTATGGTCTCAAATATTTTGGCAAAAAAATGGGGCGATAATTTGATGGGTCTGTCCTTTCGCCAGAATTCTTGAATACTGGTACAACAGAAGCAGTTTTCCAACAGCCCGGAAAGCAAGCTTCATTAAGGCATTTGTTGTAGAGTTTGGAGAGAACTGGAGCTACTTCGGCTGAGCACTTTTTTAATAGCACAGCTGGGATAAGATCGGGTCCACATAAGGCTAAGAATCGAATGAGGAAAGAGGGAAATTGGTTTCAGTTGGAAAACCAGTGAGAGAAGAAAAAAATATATAATTCTCACTGTTCAGGTGGTTTTAAATCAGTAAATATTTTCAACTGATGTTTCAAAATCTTTTGTCTACACAGGCGAGACAAAAGATTTTGAAACATCAGTTGGAAATATTTACTGATTTAAAACCACCTGAACAGTGAGAATTATATATATATATATTTTTTTTCTTCTCTCACTGGTTTTCCAACTGAAACCAATTTCCCTCTTTCCTCATTCGATTCTTAGCTTTTAATTTATCATTCTGACGTTTCCTCTTAGAGGGTCAGACGATAAGGCCTTAAGGAATTTTAACAATTCCACCTGCCCGTTTTTTTTTGGTTTCTTTGATCTTTTTGATTTAAATTAAATTATGTTTCCTCTGAAATTTCTCCTTCCATTTTGCTGTACCAAGAATTTACTTATATATATATACATATATATATATATATAAATATATATATATATATATATATATATATATATATATATATATATATATATATATATACCACAACTCTTCGAATAACCGTGAGGATTCCTCAGGCTAATTCGAAAAGTTGTGGTATATATATATATATATATATATATATATATATATATATATATATATATATATGTATATATATACACTAAAACAATATCCGAATTATAGGAAAAAAATCACATCTAACTACACGTAAGTTGAAAATAGGTCAGCTTATTTAGATATCTAAGCGTTCCGTGAAAAACACACACAAAAGAGGGCGTGAACCTAAGGTCAACTGTACGTTTCCCCTGTAAGTGCCTGCCCATTGTCTGATGGACGCGGTGGAAACTAGGAAGCTGATTGGCTAACTAAAAATTAAATAGCAAGCGCGTGTATAAAAACGCGCAGCAACACCACCTCTTAGCATAAGCCTGACGAATTCTCACGAGAATGAAACGTTAAATATTCTGTGTAACTTAATTGCCATATATATTTTTATAGCTTACTACCTGACTCTACCTATGTATTGAGTACTCTTGAAGTAAATACTGAAAATTTACGCATAAAATTATATTTTCGTATATTAATTTATGTGATTAAATGAAGTAGTCACACACACACACACACACACACACACACACACACACACACACACACACACATACATATTGATTAATCCTTCTATCTATTTATTAAATTTTCTGTAGCGAAACTAAAACGATATTTGGGTGAGATCCCACGGGTGTGACATCAGGTGGGAACAAAGCGACAAACATTAATTAGATGGTGAAAGAAATCAATTTGGGATTTTGATGCGGCCGGTTACTTGAACTATGCTTTATGGCAAGATAACTTGAGTTTAGCACGTGGTTATGAGCGCTGATTTAGCAGTGTCAGAAATTTCGTGAAAATAGTGAATAATTCCACCCCATCTTTCCAAGCTTATAACTCCTCGAAAAATGTAATTCAAGCCCTAATTTTTTTTTCAATTAAAGGAGCAAGGACCAAGGTTTTATTAAAAAAAAAACAAACAAACAATGTGTTTTTTTTTTAAAAAGGTTTTAAACTTCGGACTTTACAGGTAAATTTCTAAAAAAGAGATTTTTTTTGTTTTAAACTTGAATATATTATTTATTGACCTTTTCTCTTCAATTTGTGATATATAAAACTCCCCGACATAAATTAATTATTTACTTTTTAATAGACATTTCAAAATGAGAGGCGTGAATTATTCGACCCCCTGTCTTTCCAAGCTTATAACTCCTCGAAAAATGTAGTTCAAGCCCTAATTTTTTTTTCAATTAAAGGAGCAAGGACCAAGGTTTCATTAAAAAAAAGACAAAAAAAAACAATGTGTTCTTATAAAATAAGGTTTTAAACTTCGGACTTTACAGGTAAATTTCTAAAAAAGGGATTTTTTTTGTTTTAAATTTGAATATATTATTTATTGACCTTTTCTCTTCAATTTGTGATATATAAAACTCTCCGACATAAATTAATTATTTACTTTTTAAGAGAAAGTTGAAAATGGGTGACACTTGGGGGGGCGTGAATTTAAAAAAAAACGTTTGTCTAAAATATTATATTCAGTTTATTGGAAAGAACATAAAATTTCACATTGACCCTGAAAATATCGTAAAAATAGAATCAATAGAAAAATTTTGATAGATTTTTAAAGTTTAAAAATTGAAAAATATTGAGTTCGGAAAATTCATTACTGTTTTAAAAAAAAATATATTTCTATTACTTTTAAAACAACTGTAATAGTTTATTTTGGAAGTATAATCCATAAAGAAAATAAATAACCCACTTTTAACAAAATGGTACTTGTGATTTCTATAATCTTTTCTATTAAACAAGTCTTCTTCCGAAACCATATTTTCTTTTACTTGTTTTTATGCTAACTCAACAATAATATTTGAATCAGCAGTGTAAAAAGATGTTCCCGAATCTCAATACCCCTTATGTCAAATCTTGAGTCTGTAGACTGAAGATTGACAGAGTAGTTTAGTAGGGAAATGTACACACACAGACAAACACACACAGACACACACACACAGACAGATAATTTCCCTAAACGTCAAGACCCTCTGGATTTTCAAGGGAGATTTTCATCCATATTTACTCCTCTTATGTAAAAGCAACTAAATATAGTATACATTACTATCATTTAAGCCTAGCCGGTGTATGGCAAACTTCATCAGTTTAGGAATGAACTTTGTAAATAAAATAGATAAACATATACATACACCTAAATTTATATATGGTATCATATATATACATATATATATATATATATTTATATGAGGGGCGTGCAATAAGTAATGCCCCTGACCCAATTCCCATAGTAGAGCAACGAAACTTGGCAGAGTTATTAGTTTTTTCTCTACATACGAACCACCCAGAGTTATGCATTTCTCCCATCGTTTGATGCAGCTCTGGATACCGTTTTTGTAGAACACCTCAGGTTGATCCTCCAACCACGACGTGACTTCAGAAATCAAGGCTGCATCATCTGGGAAACGCTTTCCTTTCAAAAACAACTTCAAGGTGAAAGTCACAGGGTGCAAGGTCAGGAGAGTAGGAAGGATGGGGTCCTTTTCATAACCACACGCCCGTGCTTCTGATCTCGCGACATGCTAGTTGTGGACCGGAGCGTTGTCCTGCAAGAGGAGGGTACATTTGTTGATCTTGCCCCCCCCCACTTGATTTTGATAGCTTCACTTAATTTCCTCAAAAGTGAAGCATAATAGGCTCCTCTAATTGTGGTACCCTTTGCCAGGATATCTGGCATCACTACTCCGTCCTGGTCCCAGAAGACTGTGAGCATGACATTGCCAGCGGAGGGCTGCACCTTTGCCTTCTTTGGAGGTGGTGAGTCCAAGTGGTGCTTCCACTGCATTGGCTAGGCTTTGGTCTCTAGATCATAGTGACGGACCCACGTTTCATCCTATATAATCAGTCTTTTGAAAAACTTTGACTCATCTTCTTGGCACTTCTTCAAACTCATTCTCGAGAACTCGACGCGTTCTCGCTTCTGGAATGGTGTGAGCAACCTGGCAATCCATCTGGCAGACACCTTATGCATATGCAAATGGTCATAGAAGGTAGTTTCCACAGACCCTGTTCTAATCCTGACATCTTGGGCTATTTGGCGAATAGTAATGTGCCACTCTTCCAAAATGGCAGCCTCACCTGTACGGACAGATGCCTCATCAACGGCAGAAAGGGCAACCAGGTCTGGGAGCTGTTTCCACAGACTTCCGGCCATGTTTGAATTCACGATGCCAGCGTTTTACAAGGCCATATGATGGGGCATTATTATCATAAGTTTCTTTCATTTCATCAAAAGTCTCCTGTGGTGTGCGTCCTTTCAAATATAAAAACCGGATAACTACTCAACATTCAACAGGCTCCGTTTCACACCTGACTCAGTTTAAACACCTGTAAAAGAGAAACCACAATTAGTTCAGAGCTGTAATTTGCCACATAACCCGGAAAGATATAAATTATTGCATATGCAAAATTTCAGCTAGATCAGACAATTGGAAGTGGGTCAGGGGCATTACTTTTTGCACGCCCCTCGTATATATATAAGAGTGAAATTATCTGTCTGTGTGTATGTCTGTGTGTGTGTCTGTGTGCGTGTACATTTCCCTACTAAACTACTCTGTCAATCTTCAGTTTACAGACTCGAGATTTGACATAAGGGGTATTGAGATTCGGGAACATCTTTATACACTGCTGATTCAAATATTATTGTTGAGTTAGCATGAAAACAAGTAAAAGAAAATATGGTTTCGGAAGAAGACTTGTTTAATAGAAAAGATTATAGAAATCACAAGTACCATTTTGATTTAAGGCTTAATTAACTAAGTACGAAAACGCGAGAGAAAGAGAGAATGTGTGCGTGTGTGTGTGTGTCAGAATCTTATCCAGGCATATCTATTTAAGATATAACCAGTTATCTAGCGAGCTAGATAACTGGTTAGTTAGAAAGATAGATAAACAGAAATCAACGCTCCTAACCACGTGCTAAACTCAAGTTATCTTGCCATAAAGCATAGTTCAAGTAACCGGCCGGATCAAAATCCCAAATCGATTTCTTTCACAATCTAATTAATGTTTGTCGCTTTGTTCCCACCTGGTGTAACATCCGTGGGATCTCACCCAAATATTGTTTTTAGTTTCGCTACAGAAAATTTAATAAATACATAGAAGGATTAATTAATATATATATATATATATATATATATATATATATATATATATATATATGCATATATATATATGACTACTTCTTGTAATCACATAAATTAATATACGAAAATATAATTTTATGCGTAAATTTTCAGTATTTACTTCAAGAGTGCTCAATACATAGGTAGACATCACGTGGGATCTCATCCAAATATCGTTTTTAGTTTCGCTTCCTCTGATCTCACCTGTCATTCTCCCCTCTTGTTTCAGGTGCAAGAACGGGTTTAACTCGAACAGGACTGTTTTGCAATAATTTTTGTGACCAAGATATTTATATAACCTAACGAAATATATTGAAATTCGCAGATTAAATAAATTGGGATGAAAAAAAAAAATCCAAATCCAAAGCTCAACTTTAATTAACTATGTTTATATGTTTAGATATGTGTATGTACATAATTTATACCTAAACTAATTAACCGATCATTATGAAATTTGAAATACATATACACGGTGCAAGGGATTTTAATGTGGGCTATATTTAGTATATATAAAGAAGAAGTGGTGGAAAATCCTCGTGAAATTTAAAAAATATTTATTAACTATTAATCAAAAATAATTCTCAGATTGCAGAAGAGAAGATGGTCTGCAAAAAAGACCCAGATAACGATAAAATATAAATAAACTTGTAGCTACCAGTTATGAGAAAAGGTGGAATATACAAATTTCACTCTGAATACTACGGATATAAAATCAGCTCAATAGGGAGGGATTTAGTCCTCTAGAGCTGTAATAAGGTACAATGAGAGGGAAGAGGTTGCACCTAAAAAAAAATCAATGTTAATCTCTCACCTTCCATGATAAGATTATATTTAAATAAACACAATATCGTCTGCGAAACGAGCGTATATCATCCCTGGTTGTTTCTTGTTATACTAATTCATTAAATTCACATTACCCCACATTCAGCCGATATATATATATATATATATATATATATATATATATATATATATATATATATGTGTGTGTGTGTGTGTGTGTATGTGTGTATTTATTCATGTATATATATATAAGTGTGTGTGTGTGATAAAAAAAACCAATTATTTTATATAAATCAGTTCGATTCTCATGGAACTCAAATTCTAAAGCCAAATAAAGCCCAATATTGAAAGTTTTAAATACTGATTTCAAAATCTATAAATAATATAGATTGGCAGATGGACGTTCAACAACAACAAACTCTGTTTTGAAATATTTCTCCATTATTTTTTGGGAGGGTGGCTGTTATTTTCATGGATATTTGAAAACATTTTGCATATTTTTTTATTGTAATGTATACGGTTTTAAATTGATATTGCTAAAAGTATTTTTATAACATTAATTTATTCAAGTACGTTTTCGAAACTTCTAGAAACACGTCTTAGCTTTTTTGCTTTCAAACTAATTTTACACAATAATACAACTATGATTTCTTAACACACACACACACACACACAAACACACACACACATATATATATGTATGTATGCATGTATAAATATATACATATACATATATATGTATATATAAGAATTACAGTTAAGTTTACCAAAATGATCCACAATGGTAAAACTAAAGTAAATTATAAATATTAAAGAATTAATATTCATAAAATAATCTCAACCAGGTGTAAAAGCTCGACAAACCGAATAGGAGATAGAGCTTATAATAAGAACAAGCAGTTAATAAAACATAAAACATATATATATATATATATATATATATATATATATATATATATATATATATATATATATATATATATATATATATATAGGCAGTAAATCCTTATTAAGGCGGGTTTGATTTAATACGAGAGTTTTCTTTCTTAATTTTTCTATTGATCTTTTCGATCTGCAGAGCATTTTTTTCGCTTCAGTTGGAAGTTGTGTATTAGGTTGCCGAGTGATTCTTTGCCAGCCATTTTGCACAACAAAGTTGCTTCTGCGACGATTCAGGATCGAAATCGCGCGAGGAAAATGGCTGACAAAACAATCACTCGGCAACTTAATACACGACTTATTAACTGAAACGAGAAAGACTGCTTGACAGATCGAGAAAATCAACAGAAAAATAAAGAAAGAACACTCGTATTCAATTCAAACATGCCTTGATATATGTATGTATTAAAAATAATGATATAAAATATATAAATATTTTCGATTAGATTTTATATTGATACAGAAATGCCCAATGTCCTAGATAGATAAACAGAAATAAGCGCTCATAACCACGTGCTAAACTCAAGTTATCTTGCCATAAAGCATAGTTCAAGTAACCGGCCGGATCAAAATCCCAAATCGATTTCTTTCACAATCTAATTAATGTTTGTCGCTTTGTGCCCACCTGATGTCACATCCGTGGGATCTCACCCAAATATCGTTTTTAGTATCGCTACAGAAAATTTAATAAATACATAGAAGGATTAATTAATATATATATATATATATATATATATATATATATATATATATATATATATATATATGCATATATATATGGCTACTTCTTGTAATCACATAAATTAATATACGAAAATATAATTTTATGCGTAAATTTTCAGTATTTACTTCAAGAGTGCTCAATACATAGGTAGACATCACGTGGGATCTCATCCAAATATCGTTTTTAGTTTCGCTTCCTCTGATCTCACCTGTCATTCTCCCCCCTTGTTTCAGGTGCAAGGACGAGTTTAACTCGAACAGGACTGTTTTGCAATAATTTTTGTGACCAAGATATTTATATAACCTAAAGAAATATATTGAAATTCGCAGATTAAATAAATTGGGATGAAAAAAAAAATCCAAATCCAAAACTCAATTTTAATTAACTATGTTTATATGTTTAGATATGTGCATGTACATAATTTATACCTAAACTAATTAACCGATCATTAAGAAATTTGAAAAACATATACACGGTGCAAGGGATTTTAATGTGGGCTATATTTAGTATATATAAAGAAGAAGTGGTGGAAAATCCTCGTGAAATTTAAAAAATATGTATTAACTATTAATCAAAAATAATTCTCAGATTGCAGATTAGTTTACGTATTTCAAATAGGTTTCAGAGAGTGGGGAAAGGTAGTCTAGCCGTTCTTATAAGTTGTGATACAACAAAGCAACACTTTATGTGGGTGCATATATATATATATATATATATATATATAACTATTAATTTACTCACATAAAATTAATATACGAAAGTATAGATTTATGCGTAAACTTTAAGTATTCACTTCAAAAGTGCTCAATACGTAGGTAGAGCTAGATAGTAAGTTATATAATGTATATGGCGCTTACGCTACACTGATTATTCCGCGTATCATCCACTCTAGGACTTTCAGTGTAGTTTAATCGCCATATACATTTTATAACTGACTATATGTATATATATATATATATATATATATATATATATATATATATATATATATATATATATATATATATATAGAGAGAGAGAGAGAGAGAGAGAGAGAGAGAGAGAAAGAGAAGATGGTCTGCAAAAAAGACCAAGATAACGATAAAATATAAATAAACTTGTAGCTACCAGTTATGAGAAAAGGTGGAATATACAAATTTCACTCTGAATACTACGGATATAAAATCAGTTCAACAGGGAGGGATTTAGTCCTCTAGAGCTGTAATAAGGTACAATGAGAGGGAAGAGGTGGCACCTAAAAAATAATCAATGTTAATCTCTCACCTTCCATGATAAGATTATATTTAAATATACACAATATCGTCTGCGAAACGAGTGTATATCATCCCTGCTTGTTTCTTGTTATACTAATTCATTAAATTCACATTACCCCACATTCAGCCGATATATATATATATATATATATATATATATATATATATATATATATATATATGTGTGTGTGTGTGTATTTATTCATATATATATATAATGTGTGTGTGTGATAAAAAACAATTATTTTATATAAATCAGATCGATTCTCATGGAATTCAAATTCTAGAGCAAAATAAAGCCCAATATTGAAAGTTTTAAATACTGATTTCAAAATCTATAAATAATATAGATTGGCAGATGGACGTTCAACAACAACAAACTCTGTTTTGAAATATTTCTCCATTATCTTTTGGGAGGGTGGCTGTTATTTTCATGGATATTTGAAAACATTTTGCATATTTGTTTATTGTAATGTATACGGTTTTAAATTGATATTGCTAAAAGTATTTTTATAACTTTAATTTATTCAAGTACGTTTTCGAAACTTCTAGAAACACGTCTTAGCTTTTTTTGCTTTCAAACTAATATTACACAATAATACAACTATGATTTCTTAACACACACACACAAACACACACACACACATATATATGTATATATGCATGTATAAATATATACATATACATATATATATATATATGTATATATAAGAATTACAGTTAAGTTTACCAAAATGATCCACAATGGTAAAACTAAAGTAAATTATAAATATAAAAGAATTAATATTCATAAAATAATCTCAACCAGGTGTAAAAGCTCGACAACCCAAATAGGAGATAGAGCTTATAATAAGAACAAGCAGTTAATAAAACATAAAACATATATATATATATATATATATATATATATATATATATATATATATATATTAAGTAAAGTGATTTTCAATTTAAAAATTAAAAAAAAAAAAATTTAAATTTAAAAATCAAATTTTAATTAAATTAAAAATCAGTTTCATAAGAAGGAACAACAACAAAGTCAATTATCTGTACGATCGTTTCGGAAATCCGTGCTTTTTATTTGTGGTATACATAAAGTTATGTAGAACAATTATATATAGTTTTTTTGGTAAGCACGGTCTCCTCATCCTCATCAGCAAATTTAGGAGGATTTTTATTGAATTTAAAAGACACCATAAATAAACCTAGCATTAAAAGTAAGGCAGATGAATCTTTTAGTTTTTCTTTTTTTGAAATCAGGAACTGTGTTTAAATGTTTGCTATAGCTTTTTATTTTATATATATATATATATATATATATATATATATATATATATATATATATATATATATATATATATATATATATATATACATATTGGCAGTAAATCCTTATTAAGGCGGGTTTGATTTAATACGAGAGTTTTCTTTCTTAATTTTTCTGTTGATTTTTTCGATCTGCAGAGCATTTTTTTCGCTTCAGTTGGAAGTTGTGTATTAGGTTGCTGAGTGATTCTTTGCCAGCCATTTTGCACAACAAAGTTGCTTCTGCGACGATTCAGGATCGAAATCGCGCGAGGAAAATGGCTGAAAAAACAATCACTCGGCAACTTAATACACGACTTATTAACTGAAACGAGAAAGACTGCTTGACAGATCGAGAAAATCAACAGAAAAATAAAGAAAGAACACTCGTATTCAATTCAAACATGCCTTGGTATATGTATGTATTAAAAATAATGATATAAAATATATAAATATTTTCGATTAGATTTTATATTGATACAGAAATGCCCAATGTCATAGATAGAGCATTGGAATAAGAAAAAATTCAAATTGGAGGAAAAATTATCTTTTTAAATTATTCAATGTTATGCTAATGATTAGATTTATATACAATCAAACATGTAAATAAGGCTCTGTTTTGTCTTCAGAGACAATGGATACTCCCTGTCAAAGTACCGCGTGTGATATTAAAACAAGGATTACACTCTCTCCAACCAAACCTTTCCTAAGTTTGCACTGCTCGATTCCAGTGGGAAGAAGTGCAAAGCGGCTGGAAACAATAAATGCCCAGCAAACTCGACGTGGCATTACTTCTGTGATCTTACATGAACCAGCGTGTCAACGTGATTATGGCATTATATATATATATATATATATATATATATATATATATATATATATATATATATATATATATATAAACATAACATTTACAAGATCAAACGCGTGCAGTAATTTTTATTTTTTAAATAAATATTTATCAATTTTTGGCTTATATCAAAGTTTTTATCAGAAGGTTTAGACAATACTCATTTTTCTTACTAGCCATGATGGTGCTTGGCCGCAATTTCTAGTTTTTAGTTGTTGAAGATAGAGATTGTCACATTCGGTTCAATATTTGCGCTAGATCATGCACACATATTTTAAAATTATTCGAAATCCACTGTTAAGAAGCATGATGAAAGTGAAGACCTGGAGAAGAACGAAGATTATATCGGTGGAAATGTAATAATTACACTTAAAATGAGGACACTAGTTCGAATAATCCAATTAATATAATTTTCAATCCTCATTTAAAATAATGAGAAACCTAATACGTGATCTACCATTGACCCTAACTGTAGCCCTATCCCTAATGCTGACAGAGGGGTGATTACCAGATCATATATTAAAAAATAAACAGCTCGGTAGATACCATATTGAATTAGAAACCATTCAGTAGATTACGCTATTCGCTAAATGACATTAGAAAATCGCCATGTTTTATTTTGTCGGTAAGTTACGCTTCATTATTTCCATTTATTCAATTTGATTAAAAAATGAATCGGCGTTACATATTTCTATTTCACCCAAGAATAATTATCCGCTTATTTTTTTCAGGGAGATTCGGGCGGTCCTCTGATGTGCTTAGTTGAAAAGAAATGGGTTCTGGCTGGAGTCACATCGTTTGGTCGTGGTTGCGCCCAAAAAGCAGAGATGAGTGCCTTCGCAAAAGTCTCGAATTATCTCCCTTGGATACAGAAAAACATTAATTTAGATTAATACATCAGTTTAAGATGCTAGAATGGATTGCCAAGGAGACAAAATTGTAATTAGAATGATTTAAAATAAAATTGACATAAATTAATTATGCATTCAATTGTCGTTATGAAAAATACGTGCTTTACGCTTGCACCTTGATTCAACATACATAGCAGCCTTAAACCAAAATTTAAAATGAGATCGTTTGATCATTAAATTCAGTAATTGATGAATATCTGGTAGTGCTGTGTCTTATTAATTGAGATTTTACTCATTTCAAAATGAATTTTTCCTAAATTGAATAAAAGGGTCATACACAGAATTCTGCTGTTAACTTCAAATAAAATGTGACATTCGTTTTTATTTCCAAGATATTTAGCTGACAAATATTTTTCCGGTAAGAAAGATACTATTTATTTTGTAAAGATTTGTAAATAACTGAAGACTTTAACATACTCGTTTCATTCATATATTTTTTTATATATTTAACTGATATGTAAGGTTTACTATAAGACGAAACAAACAAACAAACAAAAACGTTAAGTAAACAATTTTGGAATTTCCACAGGATTATAATATTATTATGTAGGAGGCATGTTTTATATCCGAGTCGTCAGCAGACGGCATAAGGTAAAACATATTTAAAAGGCAAACAATAATCTTCTAAAAGAAGTAACCAAGCGAAAACATTTCTTGATTTTTTTTTATACAGGAATCATCACTTATCAAAGCCTGGAGGCAACTCGAGGATAAGGGTTAATGGGTATACATTAGTCAATGTGATTATAGCGTAGTAAACATAAGTAGTGGGAATTTTGTAAATTGGACTATTTAGAGAGACAGTTCATCAAAAACTTGTTTACGTTGAACTTGAAGACAGTCAGATTGTAGTTAGCTAAAAAGCAGGTAATCGGAAAAGAGTTCCACAAGCGCACAGTTCTAAGAACGAAGCTTTGTTCATGGAATGTACTTTTAGGTTTTGGCGCGTGTGAGAAAATTATTGATAGTGGGTTTGGCTAGACGAGTGTTTTTCGTGAAGGTTTGGCGAGGGGGAACCATAGATTGAAGCTCAGCTGAGCACTTGCCATGAAAATAACGATAAGGCGGAGGCAGGTTCGCAACGTCTCTGCTGCGGGAAAGAGGTTGCAGGGATAAGAAAAGGGCATCTCTTACTAAACTACGAAGTCTATTTTTAACTCTATCAAGGCAGGTGTGTATATCGAAAGGCACGATGAAAAAAAAT
>NC_136496.1:105555686-105645686 GCF_053919585.1 Euprymna scolopes | reverse complement strand
GGCGTTTTAAATTATCCAAATAAACAATTGTTAATATTTTCTGCATTTTTTTGTACATCGTTCATTTCCGTATTACGTTTAATTTATTTTAACGCAATTTTCTTACAAATAAATCTACTATTTTACAATGTATTGTTTTACTGTGTATGTTTTCAGCGACCCAATTTAAAAAATTTTTTTCCACGTTTAAATTAATACATATTTCAAAATTTGAATTTAACTTTAAGTATTATGGTATCTGTTCAGTGCACATTTACCTATAAGTATGGCAGACCACTTATAATTCAATGGCTGTAATTTTTTTTCAAGATTAAACAATTATAAACAGAACGACTCATAGAAATCTTTCTATATTCTTTTTTCATTTTAATATAATTTCATAGAAATGTTTCTGTTATGTCACAAAAATCTATTTTCTTTACGTCACAAGTGTTACGCTCATACATGAATTCAATAGCTAATATAACATACTGACCCAACGGGTCACGGGTAGTCTAGTATATATATATATATATATATATATATATATATAAACACCATCATTGATATAAGTTGTAGCTATCTTGGGGCAAGGTCATTATGAATGTCCCTGAAGGTGTATGCAATGGTATGCACGCCGGTACCAAAGTAACATCGACCGTCCTGAACATAGCCTCATTTTTTGCAGGTTTCTTAAATGTTTTTGGAAACCTTCGCTCGGACCCTGTTGCGTGATACTCTTTTTGGAAGAGATCACAGCCTGCTGGAAGATATTCTTTCGGTACCGGAAGAGCCTCGTTGTTATCGTCTTCGACACACGTATTCCACCGGCGCAGGCGAAAGGACGCTGGCGTTGTTTGGTGAAGCTCTTGTTTAATGATATTCACCGGGGAAAGGTGGCAATTATAATAAACGTGTTATTTTCAAAACGAATTTAACATAAAAAACATTATTTTTTTCACATTCGGTTGTGTTCGATTGTTTATTATCAGCAATCTGGTTGACGCCAGATCATAATCGTATCTCAAGAACGACTCATCGTAAAGATAATATTTGCAGAATTCTATTATGATAGACAATGGTAAAAAAATATGAAAGATCAAATTTTAACTCAAAAATGTCAGGAAAACGATCAATATTTATAGATACATCACACCTGTTCAAACAGACTTTTGTTAAACTTGGTAATCTCTATGCGATCTAACTTGAAATTTTCTGATTTGTTTTTAGTGTTATTTCACCCCAAACAATTCACAGTGCCACTTGAACGTAAGAGGCTACTATTTGGGACCAAGGTTACTACGTAGGGAGTTGAGTAGCAAAATGTTTCCATTACACTTGCATTTGAAAATTTTTATCACCGCACAAGCAGAAGGGCTCGGCGTATAAAATCAACAGTAATTTCTTTTATAAAAAAGGGATGAGTTCAAAATGAATATTCCTGTTAAGTACACAATTTAACCATGATACTTAACTTTTGCATTTTAACATGTAATTCAAGCCGTTATATAAAATGATTTTTTAAAAGCAAACAGTAAAACAGTAAAACAGTAAATGAATATGTACATATTTATCCATATATTGATACGATAGCGAGTGTGTTATTTTGTGTATCACGCTTACATCCGGGTCGTTTAATTGTTATGTTATATTTCTTCTTATAAATAATTTTATCAAGAATTCTGCATAAGTTTTGGTTTCGGTTTCGACTATAGGTGATGGCACGCAAATCATTTATTTTTTTATGAATAATTTTATCAACAATTTTTCATAAGTTTTCGTTTCGGTTTCGATTATGACCGAAGGAACTCAAGTTATATATATATATATATATATATATATATATATATATATATATATATATATATATTTTTTTTTTTTTTTTCATAAGTTTTTATTTTGGTTTCGATTCAAGCTAATACACCGAAGTCATATGGATATATTTTTTTTATTTTTGAAACGCAACTTTATAACATACTAGCATTTCAGCCCGGTGTTGCCCGGTGTTTTGAGGTGTATGCTTGGCAAAAAAAAGGTCCATTTTTTTTTAACTCTGACCCTACTATGACCCCTTAAAATTTATTGTTTTGGGCGGACAAAAAGTTATTAAGTTAGATCCATGTCCAAGGAACCTATATCTAGAATTTCAAGTGTTTTGACCCCAAATTGTGAAAGGAGTTTCGTAGAGTTCTCAAAGGTCAAATCGTTGAATATTTACTCCTTAACAGACAAATTTCTTGCAAAAAACGATCACCTAAATCTCAGTGCCCTGTATATCAAATTTCGAGTCTGTAGACTTTAAATTGACAGAGTTATTGCGTAGAGAATGTACACACGCACACACACAGACAGACAGACACTTTCAGTTTTATAGATATATAGATAAAAATCGATAGAACATTAACTCTATAATAATATATACGAAATTTGTAAGAATTAAAGTATCATATTTAAGCCTACTTTACGACCAGGCTTTATCGGGCGCTCCTGCTTGCTTAGATAAATACTTTTGCAGTTTTAACAAAAAAGCAACAATAATATCAGAGCGTCTCCATTTACACTGAACATCTACAGAATGCCAACATCAACCTATCTTCTATTTATACTCCTATAAATTCGTTTTTCTTTTGTGTGTATTGATATTCATATTAAACACCCTCTTTTCTATTTATTTAAAAAGAAAATACAATTTTCTTATATATGGGGTGGGGGTTGCATTCACTAGCAAAAGATCTAGCCAATTTGCATATTCTTTTAAACATTCATTGTAATCAATTCCCTAATAGTTTTTTCGGCTTTCTTATGGGATGATCATCTTTAGTTAACTATTATGTGTAATTATATTCATGCAGATATTATACATGATTTATACTTGCATAATATTTGCGTAAAAAGTTTACATTAAACACAAAATTGTTTCCATATATATTTATGTATACGTATATATTATGTTTAATTTATAAAAGTGAACATGCCTACGTGTCTGTGTGTGTACATTTTCCTACGCAATAACATTGTCAGTTTTAAGTCTACAGACACGAAATATGATATACAGGGTACAGGGATTTTGGAAATTTTTTCTAATCCGTTTTCGGCCTTTTGGGTCTAAACACTTGAAATTTTAGATATAGGTTACTTGGACATGGATCAAACTTTATAACTTGATTTGAGCCCCAAACAATTAAATATTAAGGGGTCATAATAGGGGTCACATTTTAAAAAATTGACCGCTTTTTTATGCTCAACATACACATCAAAACACCCGGGCAACGCCGAGCTGAAATGCTAGTATATATATAAAAGTGAACGTGTCTGTCTGTGTGTCTGTGTGTGTACATTTTCATCCGTAATAACAGACTCGAAATTTGATGTACAGGGTATTGAAATTTGGGAAAATCTTTGTAATCCCTTTTCGACCAGAAATATGGCTGTTAAGAGGTCAAAGTTCAACCATTTGACCTTTGAGAACTCTACCAAACTCGTCCGATAATTTTGGGTTTAAACACTTGAAATTTTCATATTAAATGTTAATGGTCATAATAAGGGGCAAAGTTTAAAAAAAATTGACTTCTGCGGTCTCTACCAAATTACTCAGACAATTTCTGGTCTAAACAGTTCAAATTTTACATAAAGGGTATTCAGAGATAGGGCAAGCTTTTTAATCGGTTTAGTCGAAAATTGTTAGTTACCAATATATAAATGTATGTATGTATGTTTGCATGTCCGGCTAAAACTTTCGACAGAGGCGACGGATTTTACCAAGATCAGTATCATCTCGAAGTTCGACCTTTCAGACAACAAATATCGAAAAATTGGCTAAAAACATAAATATCTTCACCTTAAACTGGTCATTTTCTATAGGAGGCGCCGCTTTTTTCGCCGATATTTTTGAAAGTCATCATCTCCTTTCTATTGTCTAGCCTTAATTAAAACCTACATCACTTCCGGTTTAGCGGTGGTCGTAACAGCAAAGACGTCAGTTTTTTTCCAGTTCCTTTCCTCCTTCGCGGTACGGGTTCGAGCCTGCCTTCCTACTTTTTTTTGCTCAACACACACATCCAAACACCCGGGCAACGCCGGGTAGAAATGCAGTATATTACATATGAACGAGTCCCCTGTGGAATTTCTACAGGTTCCCCTAGTGTATATAAATATGTGTGCATTAATATCTGTGCAGCTTATACCGGTATTGTTCACATGCACCAATATATTTGACTAATAAACGTAATTATTTTATTTACTTTTTAGGAGGTTAGACTACGAAGTCACAAATATGAATTTTATGTTCTTCAACATTCTTGTTTCTTATTAGAATGTCGTTGAAGTAAGCTATTGCAAAATGTAGGTCTGCTAACATGGTATCCATAATTTATTGGAGTAAATTTGGGTTACTTTTAAACCAAAAGTCAACCGTTTTAAGGCAAATAATCCTCTATGTGTATTTATTGTCAGGTATTCTGAGCAATCTTCCTGGACTTTAACCTGCAAATATGCCTCTGATAAATCATTTTTTAGAAAATTTTCTCGCTATTCAATTTAGAAACAATTTCCTTGGGTTTAGGGAGCGGATAGTTATGATCTTTTAAGCAATCATTTAGTTCGGTTGAGAAATCCGCACATACCCTGATCTTTTTATTTTTATTTTTTACATATACTGTGGATGCCCACTCAGAGTAGTCCGCTTTTTCAATTACTCTTTAGTTCTTCATCTTTAGTCTCTTTAGTTCTTCATCTATTGTTTCCAGTGAAGAGAATGGAACCTTCCGTTTAGGTTTGAACACCGGGTTAGAACTGTCCATCAGTTAAAATTTCACTTCAACCTTAGTGCAACAACCCAGTCCCTCAGAAAATACATTTTTAAAACTCTTTTTGTAAACCTTAATAAAATTTTCTGGCAGTTTGGAATTTTCTATCCGTGCCACTTTTCTACAAGATGAGTTTATGAGTTTCTCCCATAAATTGAATAGTATCATCAAGTTGATATCAAATAAATTATAATTTTTTCCTGGTAGGACATAAATTTTGGTCTTTATTGTATTTTCATTTAGTGTCACATTTGTATAAAATTCAGCTTTGAATTTTAGTCTATTTCCAGAAACATTTTTTTCTGTACTTTTGTAACTTTGGATATCCAATTTTTTTCCAAGTTACTTCATCAACTAGGGATACATCACTCCCAGTATCCAGTAGGCAGTTTACTTTCACGCCATTAATTTTGACATCAACATATTGTCTTTGTGGTCTTTATGTCCACACTCATAGCATATCTTATTTATAAAGTAACACGCTTTTGTGAAGTGAATTTTTCCTCCACATGTTCTACAGTATATTTTTCATAGTGAGCAGGTTGTTTAACACTTTGTACATTGGAAATATCTTTTTCGTCAATACCTGTTTTAAATTCAACAGGTTTTGACAATCTTCCGTAACTTTTTGTAAAGATATCTCAGTGTCTAGATTCATGACTAATAATAATCGCTTTATCTTTAGCGGCTGGTAAACCCTGAACAAATATGAAACATTTAAACATATCTTCCGTGCGGTCTTTCATCTTGAATGATATACATTGGGCATTTACGTTTCCTGCATAAGCAATAAAATCCTCCTCATATTATTTCACAATATTTAAACACTTATGACGCGTACAAAATAAGCTTTTTTCTTTCTTTTTTTACATGAAGGTCACCACTTATCAAGACCCAGGAGCGACTCGGGGATAAGGGTTATTTTGTGTACAGTAATCAATGGGATAGTGTTGCAGTATTCATAATTATTGGAGATTTGATAAAGTGTCATTACTTAGGGGGGTTCATCAGGAATTTGTTTATGTTGGACTTGAAGACATCCATGTTGAAGTCAGGAAGGAAACAGGCAAGTGGTAGAGAGTTCCACAGGCGTGCAGTTGTAAGGAAGAATCTTTGTTCATGACATCTACGTTTTGATTTAGGCACAGATAAAGAGTGGGGGGAAAATTTTGACAGTGGTTTCAGCTAGACAGGTGTTTATCGTGAAAGATTGGCGAGGGGGGCAGAGATTGGAGCTCAGACGAGCACCTGCCATGGAAATAACGATAAAACAAAGATAGGCTCGCAACGTCTCTTCTGGGGGAGAGAGGTTGCAGGGAAGAGAAAAGGGCATCCCCCACTAAACCACGAAGTTTATTTTGTACTCTGTCAAGACAGGATAGGCTGTTTTTTAGCAGCTCCTGTCCAGATGTGGCAGCAGTACTCCATCCTTGGACGTACTTGACTTTTATATAGATAGAGAATTGCATGAGTAGTGAGATATCTTCTGGAACGGTAAAAGGATCCCACTATCTTTCCAGCGACCTTGGCAACACACTTGATGTACGTGTTCCATTTAAGATCAGGAGTAAAGGTCAAGCCCAGAAGCTTGTCAAAACATGGGGCCTCCCCTAGACGAGAGCCATCAATTTCAATTGATGCCAGATGAGGATCAGAGCGTTGATGATGTAAAGATAGGAGCTTGGTTTTAGATGCATTAAAGGTAACTAGCCACCTCTTCCCCCACTGTACCACGAGCTCGTTCTGTCACGTTCCCCAAAATTCTCGATAATATATCTATCGTTTCTTTAAAAGAAATATTTTCAGAGAGAATGAAATTTGTATACTTGGTATTTCCTGAGTACCAAGTTTTTGTAAGAGCAGGATATTTTTTTCCTCATCAGGTCACGACTGGCATCTTTTAAAAAATATTTTCATATCTTCTAAAATACGCTGAAAAGTTAGACCATTTGTTGGTTCATACAAAATGTCTGATAGAGAGTTTGCAATTCTTTCAGGTATAAACCGACAATCTTTTTTCTACTTGCTTCATCAATATAGCTTGTAATAATTCACTTTATTTTAATTGTTGTTCTTGTAAATATTCCATTTGCTTTTGCTGTGTTTGCATGACCAACTGCATGATTTTTGCGAGTTCAGTTTTTTACACCATATTAAACTTTTAAGTACATAATAAAACAAAAAAGTAATTGTACAAAAATAGCGTTAAATAAATTAAGTACATATTATTTCGTAAAAGTTTAGAAAACTTTTGGAGAGAAAAATCCAACCCACCGTCGGCACACACAATATGAGACATGTTCCTTTTTACAGTCTTATTTATCCTTTTTTCTTTTTTCTAACCGCAAACATTTTTCCGTTTCTAATCTGAATGTTTCCACAATCGGTGTTGATTTTTTATCTTTAAGTTTGTATAATACTGGCTTTTCCTACTTTTCTGACGAGTGCCATTTAGCTTGTCACTATTATTTTCTATGAGAAGTGAATTATCTTTTCTTGGATTATTCTCTGATGAATAGCGTCGTTTTTAATAGATTTCGTTATCGTTATCATTTTGTAGAACTAAAAATAAACATGCTTAGAAACAGCTGTGAGCTTGAATACCAGTATCTGAACTCTTGATTCTGGAATATGATCCATCGAAAGTCCCAAGCCTTATATAAAAAATAAATGATTTGATTAATTTGAAAACCGCATCGTTGTTTTAGTTTTCAATTTCGGATATAAAATAGGTATGCACAAGGTTGATGCTTCATAAGTTGTTCAAATTCAATTCAAATATACGTTAAACGTATATAAGTTGTTCAATTTAATAAAGAATTAAATTCAATTCAAATAAGTTGTTCAATTCAAATATACGTTAAACACACATCACACATCGTCTGGACTTGATTTTACTTTGAAACTGTCGTTTTCAACAGCTTGTATAATACTAAAAATACAGAGGAGAATATCTGCTTTGGAAATCAAAATTAATAAAATGTTTTAGCCGTAAAAATAAATTATATGATTATATTCAATGCCTACTATAAAATATCCATTTGCATGGATAATATTTCATAACATGTTACTTATATATATATATATATATATATATATATATATATATATATATAAAGCTCTATTTGCTATATAAATATCGTTTTTAATTTTTAATGTTTTTGCAAACTCATAATAAATCTATTTAAATAGCTCGAAAGGATTTGCTTAATGGTTTTTAAGAACATATATTTGTACATACATGCACGGAAAGAGCTTGAATGCGTACTTGAAAGAGCTTGAATTCTTACTAGATGCTGTCGAGTGTTTAAGGTCTTTCTGTACAGGGGTTTGTCATGAAATCCTAGCATGAGGATAATTTTCCCTACAAGTAAACTCTGACTAAATATTCAAAATCGCATAGCATTCCAAGACTAAATAAGGTATCTTCGGTATGGATGACCCACGCTGGCTTTTACAAGGAATGGTGCACATTCTTTACGTGATGTTACCTTGAGTAAAAACACGAAGATGGATACTCCACCAGACTAGATGAATTCTTGTCCTGGAATATAGTAAGAGCAAGAGACCACGAGAAATATATACTAAAATGCTTGAATGGCTAATTGGGAAGAGGAACATTACGTTCTCAAATTATTTAATAACTTAATGCTTGAGAGATAAAGGAAAACTTTAATGAAATATTCGAATATCTATGTATCTCATATAGAGATGAAGGAAGCTCCCTCATTTCTGAGAACTTCAACTAGAATAAACAGAAACAAAAAGTGCATGTATGTATGTATAGATTTATATGTGTATTATATGTATATATTTCAAAGGGCGAATGAACCGTTTTTCGAGGTCAACGGCCAACTAGCACCGGGTGTGTTTGTGTGTATGTATGTGTGTACTGGGGTGGAGAGGGCTTCTGTAAGCCGTGGTGAAGGCAACTTTTCTAGGAGAAGCAAATCTCTGATTTAAACATCCATAAAGCGGGAGACCAGTACCCGCATTAAGCTGGTCTGCAGTTTAACATGTTGGTGGCTATCTTGCTCTTGCTTGTTGCTGGATCTCAACATTTTGAACCGAGAAAGAGACTTAGCTGTCGTACAAAGCTAAGACTCTGTAACATCATCTGTGTATAGACACTCCCTCAGGCATTTGTCTATAAAAATGGTCCTGTGGCGACGGAAAAGTTGTGATGTGTGGAGGCTAGAAATGCTGGAAGCATGTAATAATTGATCTCAATGACAGTCTTCAGTGTCATGCTTGCTTGATTGTGTGAATTCACCGGTAGGACTAAAAAAGAAAAAAGTCATTTTGGGGCTTATGGACTTTAAGTGTCTGAGGGAGTGGCGCTCGTCTGACAAGACGTTGCAATCATCATATGCGTAAGTAGTTTACATCCCTTTATGTAGAAACAGTTTCATTGCAAAAATGCGAAAGCCGACATTTACAAAATTACGAAACAATCACCCCAAAACGTGTTGCGTTTCAACACTTAATCACACTCCAAGCTAATATTCTACATAATATGGCAGCGACATGATTCCTCTTTGATTTTAACTAAAATGATTAATGTTGCAAATTAAACAATCAGCGCTTATCGCATATTTTATTCTACCTCGATAATAATGTTGATGCCATAATAAAAATACAAGATCTTTCACGGTCTCCGACTTAGAACAGAATTTCATATATCCAATTACAATAAATTTATTAAACAGCAAACTAATAATAATCATTATATATTTTTTGCAACTTGTAACTGCCGAGTAAAAATTGAATGCCCAATTAAGTATAATTGCATGATTTACGTCGATGTGGGGCACCAAAGCAGACAATTCCTTGGAGCGCATTCTATTATAGTCCTAGTAAATAAGCACAGAATGCTATATTGCGGCAACTTTGTGGACAGTAGGGGACCTATTGGTGACTCTTTTTGAGACTTTGTCTAAAAGGTAGCTACTAGCGGTCGATGCAACAGCCCAGATTTGACAACAATATTCCATTCATTCGTTTCGCAGCAAAGTCCTTCTGAAAATTTGTAAACATATTTAAAGAACTCATTAAAATTAATAGTTAATTATAACCTTAATGTTTACTAACAGTTTACTTAATTATGTGATGAATAAATAAATATACACTTGATTATTATTTTAATATTGAAATAATATTATTTTATTGTAATACTATTGTCAGGGTTAAAATAAATTATGGTAGTTCTATGTAATTACGTTGCCATATTTTAATAATTTTGTGCTTACAATGGAAAAGCATTTCGGATGTTATATTCAGAAGATTATCTTCCTTCACATACGCATAATATGGATGATATGATTTTTATCATTTAAAGATCGCTTACGTTTTCAAACATTTTAATAAGCAGGTCACGTTTGTAGACTTTCATTGGAAAAAAGTATTTCTAGTAATTCTATACGTAATCTGTGTTGAGATTGATTCAATGTACGAGCAGATTTTCCTGTTATTGTTTCAATGTATTTTTATAGTTACTGTCGTTATCTTTTTTCTTATTGTTACTGTCCTAACACTAAAATTAATAAGATTGTCAGGTTTCACGACGTTTGTACATCACGTGAATTTCTACTCGTTTTTTGGGAAGATAGTATAAATTTACAACTTTGTGGCTATTATTATTATTATTATTATTATTATTATTATTATTATTATTATTATTGGCTCACATGGAGCTTTCACACAAGTCAACAAACGATCTGATTGGAAACCTATGGTGTTCTCTGGAAGCTGAGTGACAACAAGTCTCTCCAGACGTTCAGCTCTTTCCACATCCTTCGATAGCATGTGCAAATGAATTTGCATCATCGCAACAGCCTCTTACCATTGATTTCTCGCTGGCAGTGGCCATTGGTTTATACTGGAATTTGAGTGGAACTCAGCCTCCCCAAGATCCCAGTTCTCTTTGCGCTTGTCCAGCCGAGGTCTGGCTAGCGCTCTCTCGTCGGTCTTTCAGCCCTTCTTGACCCTTCTCGGCTCTTTGGTACCACTTTTTTTATTGGGGTGAGTCACACAAGCCATTATCCAAGATTGCTCTTTGAGAACAACTTGTGGTGTTCCCTGGGATCCGAGTAACAACAAGTATACCCACATTTTCAGTACTCTCCACCTCTTTCGATAACCTTTACAAAAGAATTTGCGATAATCGCAACAGCCGCTTACCATTGATTTCTCATTAGCGGCGACCATTAGTTTCCACTGGAATTTGAGTGGCAATAAGCCCTCTTTGCACCCATCCAATGAAGGTCTTGCTTTCCTTCCTCGGCTTTTCTATCCTCTCACTATTTAGGATGGTGCCCGTTTATGGTGACACTTACAGAAAAAAGGTAGGCGGTATCTTACAATTATACAGTTTCAGTTTTAATGATTTCATGTGATGTTCCTTTGTGTTTTGCATCTGAAGCAGTTTCTTTGTCCAGTTTGTGTGTAGTTTATGTGTCGTGTTAGTCTCCACATTCAAGGAGTTTCCTTCACATTTCTTCAGTTTTCATTATTGAAATTCCTTGTATCTTCTCTGCCATCCCTCTGATTCCAATCTCTCCTAATCTTTTTTCAGTTTTTTCGGTATTGTCCCTAGCACTCCTACTAATAGTGGTGTTATATTTACTTTCTTCATTTTCCAGATCCTTTGAGATCGTTGGCCAGTTCCGTGTATTTGCTACGCTACCAGTCTCCTTGACCTTCACTCTGTGGTCTGTTGAAACGGCAAAATCTACAATCTGACAGGACATTTCCTTCTTGTTAACTATTTTGACATATGGTCTTCTTCCTTGAATGGGTTTAACTTGGTGTTGATCTTGGGATTTTCATTACTGCTGCCGATTTTTATTTGTACAATTTGTCTGTGTGTTAAAGGTGCAATTGTTTGCATACTTGCAAATGTGCTGCCATTCACACTTGATCGTGTATTATATTCTTTTGGAGCTAGTTTGCTGCATTCACTTATTATGTGGTTTATTGTTTCGTCTCTTTGTCCGCAGAGTCTGCATTTGCTGTTTTCTTGTGTCATGTGGATCCTTGCTTTGACGTTGTTTGTTCTAATCGCAATATCTTGTGCGCGGTTGTTATTCAGTTTTCCTGTTTAGATTTCCTTATTGTATCAATTTCCAAATGTCTTCTATACAAACCAGCCCTTTTCCCCTATCTTTCCTTTTTGCATAGAGTCGGTCAATATCATCCTTCGAGTGTAGTGCCTTGTGCATCGTGATGAGTTTCCTGGTCTTCTGGCCGGGATTCCTTAGTTTTTCTTTGGTCCAGCTCATAAACGGCCCAGAATATCTTATTAGTTACATTATCCACATGTTAATTCCTCTAATAAAGTTTCGACTATTAAGTTTAGTTTCGATGAATTTTCTTGTTCTTTAGAGGTATTCTTTTTCTATTTTTTATTTTATTTCCATTACTTTTATGGCTTCTGCTTCCAAGTATTTGTAGCTATCATGTTCGTCTAGTCATCGTCATTTGTTTGATTGGGCAGTACTATACCTTCTGTTGTTTTTAGTTTTCTCTTCATAGTCAGCAGTGTGCACTTTACCATACCGAATTCTATTTGGATATCCTACCGAAAGATTCTGGTCATGATTATTAGAGTTTTCAGTTCTATTTTTGTTTTTGCAAAGTTTCAGGTCATCCATGTACATTAGGTGGTTCATTCTTTATTCTATGTTAGCGAACTTGTATCCGGCTTGTCATTTTTTATGATGTTATATAGAGGCATCATGATTATAATGAACAGTAATGGTGATAGGGAATTACCTTGGAAGATCGCTCTTTGTATTTTGATGTGTTGTCCATCAGTTGTCAGTCTAAGTCTTCATTTTTTCATTGCATTTTCCATCAGATTGGTTATATTACCTGGTATTTTGTACATTCTCAGGCGTTCTATTATCCATGCTTGCATGATTCTATCATATGCTTTCTTATAGTCTATCCATGTCTAAGTTCTTTTCCTACTTTTGACCTTTTCCAGGATCCTTTGGTCTATGTATAATAGGTCATGTGTTCCTCTTTTTCCTTTTTTTGCATCCTTTATGTTCTTTTGGGAATAGTCCGTGCTTATGAAGGGACTGACAAATTTCTCTCAGCTGTGCATTAAATATTTTCCACATTGTATGTAAACAGGTTATAGGCTTGTTGTTGCTGGGGATGGGCCCTTTTTCTGTGCCTTTTTGCACTAGTATGGTGCTACCTTTGGACATCCATTCTGGTACTTGTGCTTCGTGGATGCATCTTTTCAGTTGCTGAATTACTCTTTCATGTAGTATTGTATTCCGTCGTGACCTGGTGCTCTCCAGTTTGCCATTTTTCGTAGGGTTGTCTTGAGAGTTTCTTTGCTGATTTCATTCTCTGTTTCCTCTTCGATTTCACAATATATTGTAGATAATTGCTTGAATTAAAGTCTAAAATACGAAAGTCAAGTACCATGCTTCGATTGTACTCTAAACATAAACATTCATTTCGAACGCACCTTTATCATGTCAAAGAACCCATTGCTGATTTTATATGTTGTGCTTTTCGACTTGGGTGGTAATAACACTTCTCAAATGTATTGTGATGTTAGGCTGTGTAAGGTGTTAACACTTTGGTCAAAATCGCCCGTTCTTTCGGTCATCGGATTATCTCGATTATTGATTATCGATTATCGAAGATATTCCGATACAAAATCTGTCTGCCAGGAACATAAATTACCTTCATGTGAAATTCATAAAAAGGATGGCCCAGCCGTTTTCAAGTCAATAGGGAACGAACTCACAGACACAGACATACAGATACATAGACACACAGACAAACTTCCTTTTATATTATCGTAAAGATAGAGATTACATACAGTCAAAAATGTAACTTATATTAAATATTTCGATCAAATATCTTATGATTTGCTTTCCTTCTATTACCATTAATATAAATACAAATAAAATAATATTTACATCCTTTTGACCCAACTATAAATCAAACTAAACAGTCACTGGCACTTTCTCCCTTACTGTTTTTTTTTTTTGTTAAATTTGTAAATCATTATCATGCAGTCCGTTGACGATGACTAGTCGGAGCCTCGGTACTTTATCCTTCGGTACAGGACTTTCCACCTTGGCCCCGAACTTGCTCAGGCAGTTTAGGTGTAGTATCTGTTGTGCATCAGATAAACACCCCCTGAACCTCCAATGCTAATTTCCAGTGGATAGAACCCGCGACGACTGGCAGTAGAGGAGGCCGCAACTTCTGGTCGAAAGTAATCTCAGAGAGGTAGACAGTCGCCCTATTGTGTCCGCTACTACACCTTTTCTTTCTGGATAAGGTTCCATAGCCTTTAAAGTAAAACTGCATGGCAGCAGTAGGATATAAAGCCAGAGTTCATATCTCTTAGCCTTTTGCTGTGATAAGGCCCACAAGGCAGTGGTGTTTGATTTGGGGGTTTGTTCCCCTAGTCTTCGCCTATCCAAGGGCACCCACAAGACAGTGGGGTAGGGGTTGGTAGTGTGACAGGGCGTGTCCACACATCGGTGGGCTATAACACACTGCCTCTGGGGTCCCCTACTACTCTGAGATCTTCTACACGTTTAGGCTGGGGCCACAAGGCACCCAGTTACCGTGTGTAGCCAACATGGAGGCACGGTATGAGTCTTGATGATGGAAAGGCTATGTACTGGCAGGGAGAACTCATGCATAGCTGCTCCCTTTTCACTGTGAGGTTAGCCGGCGGTGTTAGCTGGAAGCGAGAACGCATGCACTAACTTATACCTAACACACTAGACGCATCACATCCCCCTGCCGGATTAAGAATCCAAACACACACACACATGTGTAAATAGAATACGGATAGTCGCATAAATGACTCGTTTTGTGAGATCTTTTTAATAATAAAGATACTAATAAACAGTTATGTCTGAATCCCTCTCATATTCAATCTTCCCCTTAATGTAAATATATGGACATCTAAACGATTTTGTAATCCTCGAAATAAGTGTAAAACCTGACGGATCAGGAGAATATTCAGGATGGGCAAGATTTTTCCAAAGAGATATTTTGTGTGTGGGTTGTGTGTCAATAAAGCAATTAACGGGGTTAACTTGTGTTCAAGGTAAGTGCCGAGAGCTCAAAGAGATTACCGATGACATATGTCAAACTCGTTGACTTGAGTCAGCGAATGCATTATACCGAGGGATTAACATGTTGAGTGCAAGTTGTGATGACAGGATATGCAACCCCTACACCACACCCCAATACATAAAGTAGAGACACACGTGAGAGTCAGTCAGTCAGTCAGTCAGTCAGTCAGTCAGTCAGAACAAGAGATTCACGTAGATTTTGAATCGGGAGTCAGTCACTCTCTGACTTCTAGTAGATGGAATACTTCTTGTGGAGGCGACGAGGTGGGGGTGGATGTCAGATAAACCGATAGCAATATTCCCACCCTCCTTCTAAGGATGACGCAGAGAAACAGAGATGCAACTTCAACCGTGGAAACTGAACAAAGATGAGACTTGCGTCTGTTGCTATGCACAAGAGAGCTGTTCTTCCAGATGCGCTGAACATCTGGACACAAAACACTTGAGGACACAACTAAGAGGTACGAAAGAGGATATGGAAA
Organism: Euprymna scolopes; assembly: GCF_053919585.1. NCBI lineage: Eukaryota > Metazoa > Mollusca > Cephalopoda > Sepiida > Sepiolidae > Euprymna > Euprymna scolopes. The sequence goes on along the minus strand of NC_136496.1, from coordinate 105,630,296 downwards.
GTACGTTCTGCTTCGTTTTTTATAAACTCCTTAAAAAGGCTGATGTGCCGTAAAAGTGAACATTAATACGCAATATAAACATACCCCCCTGCCTACATTACAAGTAGTGAGGACGACCCATGCTAGTCTACCTATATATCTATAAAAGTGAACGTGTCTGTGGGTCTGTCTGTCTGTCTGTCTGTGTGCCAGTGTACATTTCCCTACGCAATAACTCTGTCAATTTTTAGTCTACAGACTCAAATTTTGATATACAGGGTACTGAAATTTTGGAAAAACTTTGTGATCGGTTTTCGGCCAGAGATTTATCTGTTAAGAGGTCATAGTTCAACGATTTGACCTTTGGGAACTCTACCAATATTCTGCGACAATTTGGGGTCTAAATACTTGAAATTTTTTATATAGGTTCCGTGGACATGGATCTAACTTAATAACTTAACTTGAGCCCAAAAATAATAAATTTTAAGGGGGCATAATAGGGATAAAAGTTTAAAAAATTGACCTTGTTTTTGTTTTTTTTAAAGTTTTTTGCTACGCATATACCTTCAAAAACCTGGGCAACACCGGGAACCCATGCTAGTCTATATATCTATAAAAGTGAGTGTGTCTGTGTCTCTGTGTCTGTCTTTCTGTCGGTCTGTGTGTCTGTGTACATTTCCCTACGCAATAATTCTGTCAATATACAGAGTACTGAAATTTGGGAAAATCTTTGTGATCGGTTTTCGGCCAGAAATTTGGCGACTAAGAGATCAAAGTTCAACGATTTCATCTTTTTTGGGTCTACGCACTTGAAATTTTAGATATAGGTTCCTTGGACAAGAATTATACTTAATAACTTGATTTGAGCCCAAAATAATAAATTTTAAGGGGTCATAATAGGGGTCAAAGTTAAAAAAAATGACCTCTGCGGTCTCTTCCGAATTGCTCAGACAATTTCTGATCTAAATATTTGAAATTTTACATAAAGGTTATTCAGAGATAGGGCAAGCTTTTTCATCAGTTTGAGGCGAAAATTTTTAGTTACCAATATATAAATGTATGTATGTATGTATGCTTGCATGTCTGCCTTAAACTTTCAATAGAAGCGACGGATTTTACCAAGATCAGTATTGTTTTAAAGTTCGATCTTTCATACGACAAATATCGAAGATATTTTTGAAAGTTATCCTTTACTTTAGATTGTCTAGCCTTAATTTTAAAGAATGTCGCTTCCGGTTTGGCCGTGGTCGTAACGGCATAAACGTTAGATTCTACCCCGTTCTTTTACTCCTTTGCGGTACGGGTTCGAGCCTGCCTTCCTACTATCACTTTTTTTTTTTTTGCTCAACACACACGTCAAAACACCCGGGCAACGCCGGGCGCCCATGCTAGCAATCTCTCTCTCTCTCTCTCTCTCTCTCTCTCTCTCTCTCTATATATATATATATATATATATATATATATATATATATATATATAAAAGTGAACGTGTCTCTGTGTGTGTACATTTTTCAACACAATAACTCTGTTAATTTTTAGTCTACAGACTCCAAATTTGATATACAGGGTACTGAGATTTGCGTAAATCTTTGTAATTTGTTTTCGGTCAGAAACTTGGTTGTTAAGGGGTCAAAGTTTAACGATTTGATCTTTGAGAACTCTACCAAACTCATCCGACAATTTTGGGTCTAAAACCTTGAAATTTTAGATGTAGATTCCTTGGACATGGATCTAACTTAATAACTTAATTTGAGCCCCAAACAATAAATGTTAAGGGGTCATAATAGGCGTCAAATTTAAGAAAAAATTACCGCTTTTATTTTTTGCTCAACATACACCTCCAAACACTCGGGCAACGCCGGGCAGAAATACTAGTATATCTATAAAAGTGAACGTGGCTGTGTGTCTGCGTGTCTGTGCACATTTTCCTACGCAATAACTGTTAATTTTTAGTCTAAAGACTTGAAATTTGATATAAAGGGTATTGAGATTTGGGAAAATCTTTGTAGTAAAAATCGGCCAGAAATTTCGCTGTTAAGGGGTCAAAGTTCAACAATTTGACCTTTGAAAACTCTACTAAACTCCTCCGACAATTTTGGGTCTAAACACTTGAAATTATAGATATAGGTTCGTTGGACATGGATCAAACTAAATAACTTGATTTGAGCTTAAACAATAAATGTTAAGAGGTCATAATAAAGGACAAAGTTAAAAAAATCGACCGTCTGTGTGTCTGTCTCTGTACATTTCCCTACGCAATAACTCTGTCAATTTTTAGTCTACAGATATAAATTTGAAATACAGGGTACTGAGATTTGGAACAATCTATGTGATCGGTTTTAGGCCATAAATTTCGCTGTAAAGAGGTCAAAGTTTAACGATTTGACCTTTAAGAACTCAACCAAACCCCTCCGACAATTTTGGGTCAAAAACTTGAAATTGCATATATATAGGTTCCTTGGACAAGGACCTAACATAATAACTTAAGTTGAGCCCTAAACAATAAATTTTAAGGGGTTATAATAGGGGTCAAAATTTAAAAAAGTTAACAGTTTTGTTGTTTTTTTTTTATGTTTCGCTCAGCATACACCACAAAACACCCGGGCAACGCCGGGCACCACTGCTAGTATACCTATAAAAGTGAATGTGTCTGTGTGTCTGTGTACATTTCCCTACGCAATAACTCTGTCAATTTTTACTCTACAGATTCGAAATTTGATATACAAGGTACTGAGATTTGGGAAAATCTATGTGATCGGTTTTCGGCCAGAAATTTCGCTGTTAAGAGGTCAAAGTTCAACGATTTGACCATTGAGGACTCTACCAAACTCCTCCGACAATTTTGAGTCTAAGCACTTAAAATTTTAGATATAGGTTCCTTTGACATGGGCCTAACTAACGTATCGTTCTTCCGTTTCAACAGTTTAAGAACCAAAATAAACCCGGCTGAAAAATACTATGTACATACTCATACAGACAGACAAATGAATCAATTGTCATATAATAGTTTGAAAGAAAATCGATATAAAACGAGTCATTTGTTCGAAGATTTAATGAGCATCGTATGCTATTATTTACCTCGGTGAAATGGACAACTGATGTTCATGTGTATCTATATTTACATATACCCCTGGTCACTGTCAATCCAGCCACGCTGTCAAATGCACTCTTTGCAATTCATCGCTACCTAAAGAACGCAACTAACCTTCATCTTGAAAGCAAGTTCATCTGGGAAATGTTATATATATATATATACATATATATATATATATATATATATATATATATATATATATATATATATATATATATATAGTAATCCACATACAGTACTGTTTCGCTGTTTCACAGCTCATCAGTGCGGCTAGACAGGCAACTACCTACAGCCAATTCCTACCCTCTGATGAGACGGAAAGTATTTCTTCGAAACTCCGCGGATTAAGGACTATTACTTATTAAGTTTTTCCTTTTCAGATGAAATAACATGTTTTATTAACTATTTGCTCTTATATATATATATATATATATATATATATATATATATATATATATATATATATATAAGATTGTTGAATTTTTATTTTTTATTGGCGATTAATTTCTTTCTTATTACTTCGTTCCCTGAACGTTATATTATAAGAAAGGAGTTATTTCCCCTTTGTTTATATTTTTTTTCGCCTACATTTTTAGGATGTATTTACTTTTTTATTTTTTTTTAATATTAATATTAATATATATATATATATATATATATATATATATATATATATATATATATATATATATATATATATATATATGAGGTGAATATAGTACGATTTAAAGAGAGCGACCTTTTGTGATCCAGAATTTATATTCTTACCAGACTATTTCTGCCAGGAATTTAATAACACATAGCGGCTTCTGACGCACGCCCATGACAGAGGTTGCTTTCTTAAAATCTCACACCGTCAATATCTTCAACAAATACATGAAACTTTCAGGTCATAAACGCGGTAGTTCAGTCATCATAACAAGGCAATTTGCAATATATAGTAATTTATAAAATATATATGGCGATTAAGCTACACTGAATATTCGGCGTTTCATCCACTCTAGGATTCGTCAGGCTTATGCGCGAATACTGTGGTTGTTAATTGTTTTTATATGGGACTCTTCTGTTGAGGGTTTTAGTTAGCCAATCAGCTTTCTAGTATCTACCGCGCCCCTTCCTATCAGTCAATGGGCGTGCATTTTATCGAACAAAGGATCTGTTTTAAAACTAGTTTAGTGGTTTAAGGCAGACGTTTCTTTTTTTATATATATATAAATATACATATGTGTATATACATATATGCACATATATATATATATATATATATATATATATATATATACACATACATACATGTTTGATCGTTTATGTATATTCATGTTTATTTAATTTATTTATTTGTTTATTTTCTATTGTTTTTGTTAGTTTTAAAACTATTTTGTATCGCTACTCTAAAGTAAATTTTATTTTGTGAACACAGTTATTTGCTATTTCTCTTTTACGTATTGAGCACTTTTGAAGTAAATACTTAAAGTTTACGCATAAATCTATACTTTCGTATATTAATTTTATGTGAGTAAATGAAGTGGTTATACACACACACACACACACACACACACACACACACACACACACACATATATATATATATATATATATATATATATATATATATACGTATGTCGCCATCCGCAAACATATTCTTATTTTGTATCACTGTTCTTAAATGTGACTAAACGAACAAGTGCTTCAAGTTGAGATCGAAATCCGACTGCTTTGTTAGTAGTCGTTGCTATCGCTCACGTCATTAGCATAAAACCAGGAAAAGTAATGTTTAGGTTTATATACGGAATATCAGCTATCAAAACTATGCATTGTCGCTGGTAGACAATGTTACATAACATAATGGAAGGATTACTTTCAGTGGAGAACTGATATTATGACAAGGAAGAGAAAAATAACAAATGAAAAAAAAATATATCAAAATACATATTTTAGCCATTTTTTTCCTCCGAACTTTTTTTGCAAGAGAAAACGTCAGAAAGTAAAATCGATCAAAAACTACGACAGAAACAAATTAGGAAAAGACTGGAATTGTAGATTCTCGTAGATATAAGAGAAAGAAGGGGCGAGAAAAGTGGAAATCTATTTGATTTTTTCTTCAGATCGTGGAAAATCTCCATTTTACGTTTCAGCTGTATTTGTCTACCTAACTGAGATGTAAATAACAATCGCCTTAAGTATTGCTGAAATTCGCTAACCGGAAGCACACGGGAGTTTGAGCTTCTCATGGAAGTTTCATTTGCACAGATATAAACTGGCGCACCAATTGAGTTCCTATTCAAATTTTGTTCAGACAACATGTGTCTGCCAATAGGAAACCAATTTTTAGGGAGGGTTTTTACCGCTCATCTCATCCACAGAAGGTTATTCAAAGAAACCTATAACTTCTGTTTATTTTCTTAAACGTGATCTTTGAATTTTCCCTGTTTGGAAAGGAATCGAACGTTATTGAACTTTTTCACTTGGTGCGATAGGCTAAATCGCGAATCTACCAGGACTTGACTTCGTAACGTGCCTTTTTTTTGGAAAGGGTTACCAACGTGACTTCTATAAACTTTGTAACGGAGTGCAAATGTCGATCCTTGCGCGAAGAAAAAGATAATGCAAAAAGCGTGTGCACAGACTGACAATCACTTTAGAGGCGTTGGTGACGTTAGGGCTGTAAAGAGAAGTCACGTGTGGCGGGGAGAACGAGAAAATAAATATCGGTGATACGAAAAAAGGAATCGACTTATTATTGCCCTTATATGCCTTGCGACGTACTCTGCTACAACGTGGTTTCTGGATAATGTTACAGTTTAAAGCACGCTTAAAACGCACGGTTTTCTGCAATAAAGGATTGAATAAAGATATTTATTCAAGGTAAGTGTTTCTGATTTTATGAATTTCGTATCCTCAGTGTCTTCCACTTAATAGCATACTGAGGTAAAGATTCGATTTAGTCATATGAAACACGGGGAACCATACATTAAAGGATTCACTAGATAAAAAGTATTTGTGACAAAGTATGATCTCTGATAGCAGATTGACGGGTCGGTAACTTCCAAGATTGTTTTGGTTTGGTTGTTTTGTTTTACGGCATATCAATCGTTTTCGGATTATTATGCCAAATCCAGTGATTTTGGATCTAGTGATTTCGGAAATAGTATTCATGTTGTATCCAGTTATTTTGAAGAAGGATGTTATTCTTCAAGCTCTTCGATCTTCAATCGCAGTTTGTAGTGTTTGGTTGTTTTATAGTGGATTTTAACGTTTTTGTTCCCTGCCCTGCAGAACACGAATGAGTTTTACAAACATGTTAGGTGCATTTCGTCTCAGGAAGCCAATATCTTCAGACAGCCTGGCCTGGTAGCACTAAAACTTCGTAGATGTTCTCAAAATTTTGTGTGGGCGAAAAACACTTGTGAATTTTTTTAATGTGAATTTAGGTATCTAACGTTTGATTTGTCCTATCTGCATGGCATGCTCTTGACTGACAAATCATTTTATAAATAATTGAATTCTTTCGAATGATAGGTACTATATCTTTATGGAAAAGGAAGAATAGGGGCGAGTTTAAAAGAACTTATCTACAATTATTTCACCGGTTGGATCTAGACCTGAAAATATTTTAATATACTGCGTATCGAGACGGGCCAGCAATTTTTAAACTATTGAAATTTACAACTTTCAGTTCTATAGTCGTGATATCTGAGAAAAATAGTGATTTTACTGAGTTTAACATCTATGTATTAATAGGATAGCGTGTGTGTTATTTATTTTGTCTGTTACACTTACATCCGAGTGACTGTCGTTAAATTGTTATGAACTTCTATTTCTTGTAAAAAAACAAATTTTACCAAGAATTATTCATAAGTTTTGGTTTCGGTTTCGATTACAGCTGATGGCACTCAAGCCAATTAATTTTTTATAAATAATTTTAACAGGAATTCTTCATAAGTTCTGGTTTTGGTTTCAATTAAAGCTGAAGGAACTCAAGTTACACACACACACACACACACACACACACACACATATATATATATATATATATTTCATAAGTGTTGATTTCAGGTTCGATTCAAGTTGATACACCCAAGCCATGTGGATATATATGTTTTATTTTTCAAATCGCAATTTTCTAATATATAAATATCAATAGAACATTAACGCTATAATATATATATATATATATATATATATATATATATATATATATATATATGTATATGTATATGTGTGTGTGTGTGTGCAAAAATTACAATATCATATTTAAGCATACTTAACGACCAGGCTACGCCGGACGTCCATGCTCGCTTACATAAATACTTTTGCACACTTTTAACAATAAAGAGCTACAATAATATAAGGACATCTCCATTTACGCTGAATATCTACAAAATACCAACATCAATATCAATAATTTACCTATGAATGAGCCCCCTGTGAAATTTCCACATGCCCCACTAGTTTATATATTAATACGATAGGGCGTGTGTTATTTTGTGTGTCACGCTAAAATATGTTTTTTTCTTCCGAGTGATTGTCATTTTATTGTCATGACCTTTCGTTTCTTGTAATAAATAATTTTACCAAGAATTTTTCATAACTTTTAGTTTCAGTTTCGATTATAGCTGATTGTACTCAAGTCATCTATTTTTTACAAATAATTTTACCAAGAATTCTTTATAAGTTTTGGTTTCGATTTCGATTAAAGTTGTAGAAACTTTTTCTTCATAACTTTTGGTTTCAGTTCAAGCTGATGCACCCAAGTCATATGGATATATCTTTTTAAAAAATCACACTTTTATAATATTTATATATCGATAGAAAATTGACTCTTTAATAATGTATACGAAATCTGCATGAATCAAAATATTATATTTAAGCGTATTTTTCAACCGGGCTACGCCTGATGCCCCTAATAGCTTAGATAAATACTTTTGCAGTTTTAATAAAAGAGCTACAATAATATGAGGACGTCACCATTTACGCTGAACATCCACAGAATATCAACATAAATATATTACATTATATAAAGAGAACGCGGTGGAATTTCCACAGGTTCCGTTTTGGTGTTGGGCGTTGTCATTAATGCCAATTGTCCAGGGCCTATAGGTAGGTAGCAAGGTCAAATTAATTCGACCAAGTACATTAATATGTTGACTGAGCATTTTCTACTTTATCCAGAATTTGGATGACAATCCCATCTTCATGCAAGATAATGCCCCCATTCCCACATCTGCCAATGTCAAGTGGTTGATATTTCGTGCTTGTAATTAGTCGGCACAATCTTCAGATCTCAACTCTATTAAAAACGTATGACATTACATCCAGTAACAGTTACACAATGATAAAATTTCAAATCTGGAAGAACTTTGGACAAAAATTAAAGAGAAGCGTGGTGCTCTTTTTACCGGAGTATTGCCATAGACTAATTGAAAAGAATGCACCAAAGTTTTCAGGCTGTCAAATTTCAAAAAGGCTATGCTACGAACTATTAACTAGTTCATTGTGTTCCTCTTGTATTTGTGTTGCATTAATGTTCTAAAGTTATTGTCCATTGAGCGGAGTTTCTTTTTGTCTTTTCTTTTGAAGCTAATTTTTAAAATTGACGTGAACACTAGGATACTTCAATTAAAAGTTAAATATGAACAAGTAAAATTAGAGAAATAAAACGCGAATCAAATGAGATAAAGGTTGTTTAAACATATGCAATCAATAGTAATTGTCTGTATTTTTTTTTTTGAGATAAGGTGTTTTCATTGATTGAGATTGTCGGACTGACTTCCTCATCTTGGTTATTATCGTCACAATAAAGGGTTGGGTTTGAGACTCCTAACAAACGGTTCCCAAAACACCTGATGAAGGCCGGAGGGCAAAACGGCCGAAACGTTGTGACGATAATAACCAAGATGAGGAAGTCAGTTCGACAATCTCAATCACATGCAATCAATTTAGTTTAAATTTGCGGTTTAAAAAAAAATGACAAGTGCGGACATTCTTTTTTCACGACACACACATGTGTATATATATATATATATATATATATATATATATATATATATATATATATATATATGTAACAATATATAGTAGCGAAATCAAAACTATATATATATATATATATATATATATATATATATATATATATATATATAACAACAATATATAGTAGCGAAATCAAAACTATATATATATATATATATATATATATATATATATATATATATATATTAGTTTTACAGAAGTTCAGAAAAACATTGGTACCGTCGGTTTCAAGCCCAAACACAACGGGAAACCGTTAATGGTAATACGTAAATAATGTTCGGCTCTCGTCAGCAATCTTGTTTTCTGCCCCGGGGCATATTTTTTCAGGTCCACATATGTTTGTTTATACATATAATGATGTATGTTTTTATTTATTAGACTATAGCTAGTTCCTGTATAATTTATTTTAATCCAGTATTAATTTTCTTCTTTTTTAATTTTTTTATTTAATGCGTTTTAGTAATTATGTGTTGTTTTTTGTTTTTTTCTTTCTGGTCTGCTATTCGTTGCTTTTGGTTGGGTAAGGGGGGTAATTAATTTATCTTATTTAACCTCTCTACCTTTTTTCGGTTGAGGGGAGACAACCTTTGTTTTAGTGGTCTAAGGGGGGTAACTAATCTATCTTATTTATCCTTTTAACTTTTTGTATTAAATATTATAATAGATGAGGGTGGGTGTGTCATTTAATTCTAAATTCTTTTATATATCTGTGTACTGTGTTATAGGCAATCTTATTCTTCTTCATATATACTAATATTTGTGCTTAATGTATTTTGACAAGAGTCTAAATGTCCGTTACCCTTTTCTGGTTGATGCGTTAAGTTGGCTGCATCTAGAATACTCTTGGAGAACTCCTTTAGGTGGGGTCCTCGTTTATTGTTCTGTCTCCCCAGTTTATTAGTAGCGCTTGTCTTCTATGCAGACATCCTTTGAGTGTCTCACTTCATACGTTCAAACAGGTCTTTTGAGGGTCATTAATAGCCTTTATTATGTGGTATTTCTCCGCGTCACAAAGTGGGCATCGTTTTGAGGATGGTGAGTATGCTGGTTTTCTTTCAATGATCCTCCATTTTATGCTGAATTGCGTTCCTTTTTCTTTAAGCTGCCATACCCGGGCGGCTAAAGCTGTCTTTATCCTCGTCTTTGCCCTGAAGGAACTATTGTGCATGTAGAATCTCTGCTTGAACGTCCCTTTCGTCATGCCCATGTATGTCTCCTGTTTATCACTGGTCTCATGCGTGAGTATCGCTTCGTATACGAGGGATTTCACCTTGCATTTTCCCTGTAAGGGGCAGTCTTCCCTGGATCTGCAAGAGCAGCACTCAGTTTCATTTTCATTGCGTTCCTTTGTGATGATCTTTTTAATCGATGGAGCGGTGGAGTAGCTGACCTTAATCGTGTTTCTATTGAACAGTTTGTGCAGTCTATGTTGTGGAGGGAAGTTTCTGTCTAGCAGTTTCAGGAATAGGTGCCCTACTCGTGCTTTGGTGTTAAGAGAAAACGGAGGTGAGAACCAAATTATGTTACGCCTGTCTTTTGTTGGCCGATTTTGGGTTGGTTGGTATTTGATGCTTTCTCTGAATCCGCTTTTTTGGAGCGCTTCATTGTAATACGGGGCTGCTTGGTTGAAGATGTCGGCGTTTGATGAGATAATAATGGAGATTCTTTTGCTGATGCTGGCAACAATGTTTTTGAAGACCGTGGGGGGGGTGACAGGATTCTTTGTTTATGTACCGGAGTGTCTCATTGGTTTTGTGGAAGGGTTTATATGTCTTATTTTTTAGATTTAGAGTTGTGTCTAGAAAGTCCACTTCGTGTAAGTTGGTGCTAATAGTTATCTTAAAACCTAGTTCATGAACTGTTTTAGTTAGATCTTTTCTAAGCTTATCTAAGCTAATTCCGTTGTGATCGCGTGAGAGACAAAGACCGTCGTCCCTATACAGGCCGAATATATGGTTAGGGAATTTTTTGTTTAGAGTCTCTAGTAGGAAAAGGCCTATTAAGTCGCAGATGTCTGCACTATCGTAGGTCCCCATTCCCACGTCAAATGGGTCTTCTGGGTTTGATTTTTTACCCAGGTTTTCCCTTCACAGAATAAGAGGGTTTCCCTAGCATGCATGATGGTTTCTATTTCTATATTGCTGATTTTTTTGTATTTTGATGCGAATTTCAATGCTTTTTCTAGTGTGTCTTTTGTGATGGAGGGGTAAAAGTCTGTGATATCTAGTTGAGTGAATTTGCATCTATGTGGGTCGGTTATATTATTAAACCATTTTAACACTGACTGCGTATTACCCCATATGTTGAGGTTGGTTTTACTTATTATATTCTTCACTATTTCTTTTATTATAGCTTTACAGGCTAATCCTATTTCGCTTTTGGCTGGATTTATAAGACTGCAGGATGGGTTGTTGGTGAAGTTTTCCTTATGGTCTTTTAAAGTTACGAACGCTTTTCTCTTAGCTAGGCGGTTAGCTCTATCTATCTAAAAACATATATCATTATATAAACAAACATATGCGGACCTGAAAAAATATACCCCGGGGCAGAAAACAAGATGGCTGACGAGAGCCGAACATTATTTACGTGTTACCATTAACGGTTTTCCGTTGTGTTTGGGCTTGAAACCGACGGTACCAATGTTTTTCTGAACTTCTGTAAAACTAATGAATAAATATTTAGCTCTTATATCGAAAAAGTTTTTCTTTGTAATCGAGCACTTTGTCGGAACTCTTTCACCAAAAATACAGTAAGCAAATATATATATATATATATATATATATATATATATATATATATATATATATAGCAAAACTATATATATAGTTTTGATATATATATTTATATATAGCAAAACTATATATATATATATATATATATATATATATATATATATATATATATATATATATATATATGTTTGAAATACACTGTAGATGTAAGGTTATTACACGCACGTGTTTTTCTTTGTTTTATTACTCGACTAGCATTCCACCGGTGTTGCTCATTCGTTAAATGCGCGTACATACGATATTTTAATTCATACAGATTTCGTATTCATCATTATAGAGCCAATTCTCTAATAATTATTATATTGTACACAATATATTGTAGTAATTTCCAAAGTTTTTTCTTTTGAAGTATGACTTGGATATCATTCGCTAGAATCAAAATCAAAACATGTGTTCTCTAGCGTTATTAGTTTTCACACGCATATATAATCTACAGTATTATTATTATTATTATTATTATTATTATTATTATTATTATTATTTTTTTTATTATTATTATTATTATTATTATTTACGTTGTTAAATTTATAAATGTATATTTACGCAAGTATAGAAGTACCACGTTTAGTCAAATTATGCCTGCCAACAGACAGGCAAACAGACAAATCTACTTATATAATATATATAGAGAGAGACAGAGACAGGTTATTGTGAATATTTTTGAGAATGTCTTCAGTTGGACGTCAGATGTATTGTTTAATGTTTAATATGCAAGCGACAAGCGACAATGTTTCTTTCTAATTGTTACTATTCGTGAACGTATCCGATTCAATGATATATTAATTCATCTGTCCTACACTGTTGATAAATAGCTTTTAATTTGAACATGATCCTAATATTATTCTAATGGATTCGTGAAGACGAAGCCAGTCATAAAATAGGAGAAGTCGATGCGAATGGATGTTTTGCAAACAGTGCATTTTGTTTTCGCAGTGGTGCTCGGTGGTTACGTACCAATTTAGGGCAGTTGCACAGTGGATCCACTAATGTAAACCGTTGGATTAGCATTAAAATATACCATTCGCCACCGAAGACGGCGTTGTATATACTATTTAACAATTTGGTTAGGAGCAGAGTGTGGTATCAGTTCTGATTCAAGACTTCATGTTTTTCTTATACATTAAATAGAAAATATTTCTAGACTGAAGCCTTTTTTAGAGTGTAACCCATCCCCCTATTTTGGGAATAAAACGACCGTGCGTCTAACTTTAATAAGAACATCATCAATAGACCTTGTTTAGAATGGCACTACCTGCTAGCCTCCCGACATTAGTGTGTGTTATACGAGATTAAGGTATTACTACTATCAACTATACTACGACTGCAACTACTACTACTACTATTACTACTTTGAAAAACCCTTAAGATTCTGTGTGCACCACAGAGATACGAATTAACATACTACTACTGCTACTAATAATAATAATATTAATAATATTAATAATAATAATAATAATAATAATAATAATAATAATAATAATAATAATAATAATAATAGTAATAATAATAATAAGAAGAAGAAGAAGAAAAAAAGAAAAAGAAGAAGAAGAAGGTTTAAGGAAGATGAAAAATCAGAGTAGAACTCACGGAAAATGTGCGGAGCATCCTGGAACCTTGGAGAGACATATTACTATTTAGATTACAGGCCAGGCCAACTATCGTTGCCATCGAGAAATCAATGATAGACATCTGTTACGATAATGCAAAATGATTTACAAAATGGTCATTGTAAAAGGTGAAAAGTGCTGGAAATCCGAGGAGACTTATCCCTCCAGGCAATATCACTTGGGTGGGAACTATTAACCTAAAAATCCTAAAACTCTTATAGGTTTTAAGACCGTTGTTGAGAATTACAGCACATTTGGCATAAAGATCCTTCACGATACCGGGCACAATACAATCAAAGTATATCAAGCATGTGTGAATAAAATAACGATCGATAGGAGGAGGAAACAGTACACTTACCTTGAGTTGCCTTCTCTTTCGTTTCTACTAACTAAAAGCAATAAAATTTCGCTAAAGCTTTATAAATGCAATGATCTAAAGACGGCGTAACACGTGATCGTTTTTCATTTATTTTTTTAAGAAATGGATTTCTGTCAGATTAGTTTCATCTATTAGCATGCTTAATAGACACGAGATCGCCAGAGAGGGCAATTTATTCAACAAACATGATATTTTCAGTCGTTTTCTTCTATATTTGACCTATCTGCATTGTTAACAGGATTTCTGTTATAGTAAATCGTAGTAAATCAATAAAATTTCAGCAATCGTTCACGGGGATTATTTCGTTGTTGTTGCTGTTGGTGATGGTGGTAGTGGTGATGATGATTATATCATTTTCTTACAAAGGAGTCACCTTTTATCAAAGCCAGAATGCCACTCAAGGATAAGGGTTAATCAGTGTACGGTAGTCAATGGGACAATATCGTGGTAATCGTTAGTAGTGGAAATTTGGTAAATTGGATTACTTAGGGAACGGCTCCTCAAGAACTTGTTTTTTTTGTTTTTTTACACGGTGGTCACCACTTATCAAGGCCCGGAAGCCACTCAGGGATAAGGGTTGTTGCAAGCACAGTACGTTAGTGTGGAGATTTGATGAAGTGTTTACTTAAGGGGGCGGTTCATTAGGAATTTGTTAACGTTGGACTTGAAGACATCCAAGTTGTAGTGAGATGGGAAGCAGGCAGATTGAACAGAGTTTCACAGGCATGCAGTTCTAAGAAAGAAGCTTTGTTCATGGAATCCACGTTTTGATTTAGGCACAGATAAAGAGTGGGGGAAATTTTTCACAGTGGATTCAGCTAGACGGGTGTTTTTCGTGAAAGATTGGCGAGGGGGGGACCAGAGATTGGAGTTCAGACGAGCACCTGCCATATTGGATTTGAAGACAACCATATTGTAGCCGGTAGCAACGCGGGATAACGGAGAGAATTCCACAATCCTGCAGTTCTAAGAAAGAAGCTTTGTTCTTGGAATCCACGTTTATATATAGGCACAGATATAGGATGATTATGATGATGATGATGATGATGATGATTTGGGTTTGTTTTACTTGGGTTAATCAATGTGAATTATTAGATTAGTTTTTCCCACTACAAGTGTTCGAGCTGATATCGCAATGTCATATAAACTATATCCGCCTGTGAACTTGAGTTTTCATTCATGGTTCAGATATCCTCTTTTATAAGATCGCGCATCGACCCATAAGTTTCTTTAATCTGCCAAACAGTTCGCAAGAACCGGTGGCGTAGTAGTGAAAGTAAGTGGTAAAATTCAGTTGTGCAAGTTACACTCTTCTTCAGGTTGAAGGTTAAATCCTCAGTGCGGGCGAGGCCCAAAATACAATTTCGAATTACTTAGGACTTCTCCCCAATCGTTGCTGACGCAACGAGAACATGTCACCCTTGTGGATTAAATAAAGGGTTCCATTCGAAATTCTGTGCAGATTCCAGAGTTCGTGAGAAAAGTTTCCTGAGTTCGACAAGATATAACTGAAGAAGGTCATAGGTTACATCAACCGAAACGTTGTGAAAATGACACTCAAGATGAGAACAGTAGTCCGAAGAATCTAAATAATGCGAATAATTAATCCTCACCTGAAAGATTTAGAAACGTAAGTTCATTTACTGCGTTATTTTTGTCTCACTATGTCCTTTATTATCGATAATTCGAGTTTGTAGTCGGAAAGGGATCTACAAGTATTTGCTCGTACATTGTCTCATTGATTTGGTTCTGCTAAAACAAGCCGGCAAAATCATAACCGGCTCTATTGTAACAAAATCATGATCTTTTATTTCGACGAGTAGCGATTCATTTACTGCTGTTTTTGCATCGATCGTAAAGCTTCTGAGTTTGTCGTTGTGTCTTGTCGATAACTCTGTACACGCCAGATGTTTCCTCTTGACTGATGATACATGCGTAGAGAAACCTATAGGCCACGCTCGTTTCTTTTAGCTGCCGGTCCTCGACGCTGTTTCTCTATTGTTGTCACTTGAATGTGTGGATATTTTAGAAATGAATACACTAATAAGACCCAATTGTTGTTTGTTTCAAGCATTGTACATCGTGTATATATGAGATCTAGAACGCTGTAGCAATTTAGTATATGTTTCTTATTGCTTTTTAAAAAAATCCCAAACAAAGTATATTGGCATTGAGACGTAAAGGGCTACTGCAAATAAGGACTCATCTTTATGTAGAACTCCTAGGTGGGGGGGGTTATGCAGCGAGATGTTTGTTTACATTACATTTAAATTTCTGAATGTAAGTATAGTCAGGGAAGCAGGAAGCAGGGACGAAATCTCAAAAGTTTGCAGTTCGAGGAAAGAAGCTATTAGAGTTGAAAGCATTCCGGAATTCGGGCATCTCGACAATGAAGAGATAGAATTTTGCTGATAGTCGACGTGTTTATATTGGGGAAGCATGAGCTCAACAATTTCGTCAGAGCATATTTGTAAAAGAAGCACAGGAAGCAACTTAGCGGTGATACGACAGACGTAAGAGCCTGGTAGACAGTGAGTGACCTTTTAGATTAGAGACTCCATTTTGGACCCCGTTTGAAATGGAAGCTAGTAGTTGGTACCCCAGACCAAGTATAGTGACGATATTCCATAGAATATGCGAATAATTGTAATATTGAGATTTAGAGTAATTACCTAGATGGCTGTGAGACGAGAATTTAGAACATCACACTGTTATGGTGTACGAAATGTGGACGAAGGCTAGAACACATACACGCGCCTAATGAAATTCGCTTCTCTTGTTTAAACAGGCATGTATGCACAGGACTGTACTCTAATCGATCATGTCTCTTCATAGTATAGATGTAACATTCTCTCTTACAATGGTGTCTAGCATCTATACATTTTTGCTTATTTATATTTGACTTATGACGTACGAACTGTCTTTGAACAATTGCATGTTTTTTGGTGACTTTAATGTCTACCATAAAAAAATAGCTTGGTTTCCTAGATTGCACAAATGCAGCTGGACGATGTACTTATAGCTTCTCTATAGCCCATACCCTCACACAATCATGTTCCCAACCCGCCTCCCAAATCGTGACCATCAGCAAGCTTCACTTCTTAACCTATTTCTTACCACAATGCCTGAGGATTGTATGACTAATGACCACAGTCCACTTGGAAACATAGGCCGCCTACTGGTATCAGTAGACAGCACACGTAAATCCTAATCTAAGGTGAGGAGCCAGTGCTCAAAACGACAAGGTACTACAAAAGGGGTAACTGCGAAGCCATCATAAAACACATCAGCGATGCCAGATGAAGCAATACTTCCTTTCTTCCTGCTGAACAGTATGCCAATGAGAGATCTAAATGGTGCAAAGTGGGCACTGAAGAACATGTCCCCGCACAGAAGTATTATAGCAAGCCCCAATCACCCGCATGGTTCACTACAGATTGTGCAGCTGCAATTATTCAAATACAGTATGCACTCCGCCACTTCGTACGTCATAAGTCAAATATAAATAGACAAAATGTATAGATGCTAGAAATCATTGTAAGAGAGAAATACCCACAACCAAAAAAGGCATGTTGAGATAACCAGATGAGAGAAACTTGTGATTTCTGGAAAATTTGTAATAGAATAGTGGATAATGGACAATCTATTCAACAATCAGAAGATTGCATGCACGGCAACCGTGAAGGGGTAACTGCTTGCGCGGTGATTCGTCTCCAACTCCAACTTAGAGTCAACAAACAACTCCACCCCAATTTTCCTTATGCGGACGGAAGCCAAAATTGATGATCTGAAAATTACTCCTTTTCATGTTCGCGATATTATAAAAAATTTAAACACCCCCAAGGCGTGTGGGCCTGATCTCATCCCTCCTATATTAATAATAAAAAATGCTCAACTGAGCTAGCCCCTGTACATTTCAAACCCTACAACAAATGCTTTGCTGAATCTTGCTTCTCTGATAGCTGGAAGATGGTATCTGTGGTACGAGTATATAAGAATTCTGGTGAAAGGTCTTGGTCTTTCTCAATTATATATATAAGCTTTTGATAAATTCTGGCATGAAGAGCTGCTAATGAAAATTAAATCATACGATATAACTGGACGAATATTAAATATAATTAGATCCTTTTTAGAAAATAGGACCATTCAGGTTGTCATTGATGGACATTCATCCAAGTAGCATAACGGTTATGCGAGAGTGCCTCAGAAGTCGATCCTTAAACTACTATTATTCCTGATATTCATAAACGACGTTCCCGATAATATTGTGCCGAAGATGAGTATATCTGCTGATGATACAAAGCTCTATAACATGCATGAGGGATGAACGGATGTACACAAATCTAAGACAATGACCGAATCCTTAGAAAATGACCTCCAGACGGCAGTGGAATGAGGCCATAAATTGATTGTAACATTTAATGCTAGTAAGACTAAGCTACCCCCCTTTAACAATTACAAGAAGCCTCTCCAATCACTGATATCCATGACAAATAACTCTATACATGAGAATTCTTCCTTCAAACTCCTCGGCTTAACATAAACAGAAAATATGAACTGGATCGAATATATTGAGGACATTGCTAAGGCTGCTGCATAGAAGATGGGCTCCCTCTATCGTGCTAGAAAACTACTCACACGTGATGTACTCATTGTGCTTGCGCCCCCATCGACATACATAACTCCGACAAACTCGCTTAGCAACAAAATCACACCCCTTCACTGTTGAGGTCCCTAAATGCCCAAAAGCGTTCTACTCTAATAGCTTCTTCCCTTGAACAGCTCGACTTTGGAATTCTCTTCCTGCCATCTGTTTCCTTGACAGTACTGATATGCAGAAGTTTAAATGTAACGTAAACAATCTTTCTCAGGTATGGTTCCAGTTAGTAGCCCGTTATGTTTGAGGTGAGTAAGAGAGAGAGAGAGAGAGAGAGAGAGAGAGAGAGAGAGAGATCGCGTAGTAATTTTAAAGTAAAATTGGCTTTTCTAGAGAATTGGGGCGAGATTTTGTAGTCGATAAATGGCGTTTTCAGATTAAAAAAAACAATGGTTTCAGCTGACTTTTTGTCAATTCTAATAATTTACAATCATAGCCTCAAAATTATGCAGTCGAAATTACCTGAAGCGTGCATGATCCTCCGTGAGTGCACAGTGAACGAGGCATAAAAAATGACTAAGTTCAGCATTTTCTCCTCCCTATTTAGCCCCCAAAATTCCCCAGGTGACGTCAAATCCTGGTAAAAATGAATAAACAGTGCAGTAATAGGCCTTAACTAAAAAAGAATGAAGCACATGCAAAAAAGAAATGACTAAGTCTATCATCCCCCCCGCTTCATTTAGCCCCAAAAGTCCCTGAGGCATTAACATATTTAAATTTGAGTTCAGCACTATGCCAAACGGCTAAATAGACATAAAATATGGTAAAATAGTCCCCAAAATGGAGTGTTTTTATTAGCCCTAAAAGAGACCTCTGGGGTACACCTAAGAGTTATCGAAAAATATGGACAAACAAAAATATATAAAAATCAGTTAGTTTTATAAAAATCCAAGGCACTAGTTTTTTTCAATAAACACAAAAGTGTCAATTTTAGCCATTTTAACTAGAGGGACACCGGAGTTTTCCTGGAAAATCAGTTCTGTTACTTTTTTCTTTTACTCATATCATGTTAAATGTTTGCGCAAAATTTCCAAAAATTCAAAGGCCTAGTTATTGAGAAAAGTACGGACAGACGAATTTACAGGCTGACCCTGCTTTTGACGGAGGACTAAAAATTATATTTCCACATAATATATATATATATATATATATATATATATATATATATATATATATATATATATATATATATATATATATATATATAATGAGGGTAGAGAATTGTATATTTTGGTTTCGATTTTTAAATGATTAATAAAACAGGTTAAAAACATCTTGAAAAAGAGTTAAAAACATATTTAATTTTACAAAGGAAGCACAAGATAAGTGGATAGTCCTTAATCCACGGAGTTTCAAAGAAATACTCTACTTCTCATCAGAGAGTAGGAATTAGCAAAATGCAGGATCGGATTTTGCATATAAAAAGTATTTAATGAAACTACAAGTAAGTCACAGATCTTACTTCACATGAATGGATAGTCCGGTGAAGGGTAAAAAAATCCAAGAATGGTAAAATCCAAACAAAAAAACTTCCAATCCAAAGCAAGGTAAGTTCCAAAGGAATCGCTTCACTGGAAAATGGTCCAAAATGATCCAAAAGGCAGAATTCCTTGGAAAAAATCACAAATGGAATGAGTTCAAAATCATTAAAAGAAAAGTTCAAATGTGCACAGAAAAAGCACTGGATATATATATATATATATATATATATATATATATATATATATATATATATATATATATATATATATATATATCTGTATTAACGTGTGTGTGTGTGGGTGTGTCTGTGTGTGTGCGTGTGTGTTGTGTGTGTGTTGCATGTATGTGTGTGGATGGGTGTAGATTGAAAGACACCGGTCAGTACTCAGTGACCATAGGAATGTTTTTAATTTACAGACTGCAAGACAAAAATACTAAATTCCCAACTACCTTATGCCATAAAAACCAAAAGATGGGATGGATAAAGGGAAAGGGAAATAAAAAAGAAGATGTTTATTATCTTCAAAGACCTCACTTGTCCTCTCACCGTTTTATGACTCCCACTCAGGTTACATTCTAACTTGACAAACGAAATAGGAAAATGTATTTGGTTGAAATATCAGTTTTCGACGGTAATTCTTGGCCTGAAGGCGTAATCCCCCAACGCGGGTGATTACAGAAACATGTATGCACATATGTAGGCATTAATGTTTGTATAAATAAATTTAACATACCTGCTCTGTTCACTCATTGAGCACTCTTTGGTAGACACATGTTGTTTCATTGGATGTACTTCTAGGAAACTAAACTCTACTGGCTATATATATATATATATATATATATATATATATATATATATATATATATATATATATATACACATACATAAAAATACTTTTGCCACGATAATTACCTCAAACATCACGGTATAGGAAAAACATAACTAGCAATACACCACATTTATTTAAATCTTATTAATAAGCCCGTATATCCATCTAAAATAACTACAAACCCGACCATAAGGACATACACCTTATATATAAACAAACAAATAAGTAAATAAATAAGAAACCAGAAAAACTAAAAATAAACGAAAGAATGAAAAATAACAAGGAATAAAAAAGTAAATTAATATATAAAATAGATAATTAATAAATAAAAATACAAAAAAATAAAAACACTGGTATAGAAAGTCACCAGCAGGAAAGAAAAGACAACCATAAAAATAACCTAGCATATAGGTAGTAGCGACGATAAAAATATGAAAATACATTAAATAAAAGCAAAAAAATTGGCGTCAGACTAATAGAATACTAATACGTCCTAACTGTCAACAGGCTAAATGCATGGAACTGGACTCCCTTCCCCTTCACTCCTACTTTGAAAACTAGAAAACTAAACACAAATTAACGAATAAAAAAACCAAAGATAAAATAAATAAATAAGATATAAATATATATAAATAAATAAAAGTAACACTTATTAAAAGGAAGTTAAATCGCCACCAGTAAAGAATATACAAAATAAGATATGGGAAATTTTAAATCAAAGGCAATAAATAACCGCCAAGCTAAAAGAATTATCAAACACCACCCAACTAATGACATCTTAAACATGGAAAACGAACTGCCCCACCCCTATCACTTCCCCTTAGCATACATAAAAAAGCTATACTGCTCGCATTCACAAAGTATACAACCCAGTTTTCTAAAGAATGTAGACCACACCAGCATATCTTGTGAAAACCAATGTAATTTTGACACCCACTTAAAAATCGATTCTCTTTTCTGGTCTGATGAAGTGTTGTCATAGAATTAGGACTCCATTGAAATGTGTATGCACATATGTAACCAATAATAGTTGTATTAAATATATATATGATGATTGCAACGTCTTGTCAGACGAGTGCCACTCCCTCAGACATTGAAAATCCATGAGCCCAAATGCCTGAGGGAGTATCTATACAAATATGATGTTACAGAGTCTTAGCTTTGTACGACAGCTAAGTCTCTCTCTCGGTTCAAAATGTTGAGATCCAGCAACAAGCAAGAGCAAGATAGCCAGCAACAAATTAAACTGTAGACCAGCTTAATGCGTGTAATGGTCTTCCACTTTATGTTTTTTTTTAAATCAGAGATTTGCTTCTCCTAGAAAGGTTGCCTTCACCACGGCTTACGGGAGCCCTCTCCACCCCAATACACACACACACACACACACACACACACACACACACACACACACACACACACACACACACACACACACACACACACACACACACATACACACACACACAAATATACACGGTGCTAGTTGGCCGTTGATACAGAAAAAGAGTTCATTCGCCCTTTGGAAGGTCTTGTTTTTAATCCTTCAGGGGGACTAGCCGCCCTCCTCACCAAACAAGTTTGGTGGGGGAATCAGTTTAGTCGCTGGTGACCCGACTATGAGGCAGGTAGTACTGGGTTACATGGTACCAGTAGCATATGACATGACCTGACATAAATATATATATATATATATATATATATATATATATATATATATATATATATATATATGTGTGTGTGTGTGTGTGTGTGTACGTGTGTGTGTGCGCGCGTGTGTGTGAGTGTATATATATATATACATTTGTGTAAAAGTGTTTTTATAGATAAATATATAAAAATAATATTAAATAAAAATACGTTTGTTTGTACATCGATGCGAATGCGTATATATATATATAAAAAAAAAATTCGTAATTTCACTTAATTTTATTTTTATTTTACTTATTTACTGTATTTTATCATTATCTATTTTTAGACTCCATTTTATCACCTCCTATTCTTATTTTTAGACACCATCTTTTAAATTACTGCGCTATTTTATCCCAATTCAATTATTTCTAATTTAAAAAAAAGAAAAGAAAAGATTCTTTCGTAATCTCGTGTCATTTTATTTATTAAATCTATCACCGCTATATTTCCAAACACAATTTTTAATCTCTACGATATTTTATCTTTTAGACGTAATCCACTACACTAGTTTACTCTAATTAGTTCTTCTCTCATAAAATGTATATACATGTATATATGACATCTAATTTACTTAAGGAAAACACGCTGCTCTCCCCCATCATTATACATAGCCCCAATCCTCCGACTCTCTCGTCAATGACCATCCCTCTTGAAGTTAGGAGATTTAGAATTCCTATCTCGTCGCAGTTACCACCTGACGAAGGTCAGAGCAATAATTGACTGAAACGTCGTGAAACAACAACTAAGAAAGATGAGGATAATAAATAAATTAATGTAATACCCATCTCAATAATGAATTCCAATTAAATAATATATATATATATATATATATATATATATATATATATATATATATATATATATATATATATAAAAAATAAAATGGAGGTGGAAGGACCTGGATACTCAACGTTTTATGCGGGCTTCTTAAAGAGGGATGGTCATTGACCATCCCTCTTGAAGAAGCCCGCATAAATCGGGCGAAACGTTGAGTATCCAGGTCCTTCCACCTCCATTTTATTATATATATATATATATATATATATATATATATATATATATATATATATATATATATATATATATATAATAGATGTATACATATAACGTGTATATAAGAACATATCTATATATCTATAAAAGTGAGAATATGTGTATGTACGTGAAAACACTTCTCAACCTACCTATATACCCAACGAATTTTAGATCTACAGACATGAACTATGGTATACAGGGTATTCAGACACATGGAAAACTGTTTAATCCGATTTTATCTGGAAAAAAGGGCTGCTTATAGTCAAAATTGAAAAATTGGTACACGAAAGTCATAGGGTTTTTATATGTTTGCTAACTGTTTCACAATATTCAAAGACTGTGTCAGTTGACCTAATGGTTATCGTACTTCATTCACAGTGTTTGGATTTCATTTTCTGTCTTAGCTCGAGTATTTCTTTACTTACAAAAATGTACTATTTACAAAAACATAATATTTGCATGTCCATGTGTCAGTTTCTTTTTTAATTAAAAAAAAAAAATTAACGTTACGTTTAATATCGGGAAACGCCGGGTAATCTTCTAGTATATATATATATATATTTATATATATATATATATATATATATATATATAGATAGATAGATAGATAGATAGATATAGATAGATAGATATAGATAGATAGATAGAGAGAGAGAGAGAGAGGGGAGGGAATGAGAGATACCATCTTCAATAGTGAGATTTTCCAGGTGCTTTAAGACATAAAACTGAATTCGAAAGGATTATTTCTCTTTTTCCGTAATTTAAACTATTCAATTAAACATCAGAGCATGTTAACAATTACGGTTCATTCCCGTTGCACGCCGGGAGGAAAAATTGATTATCCTAATTTATATTCTGGGTTTATGTCTTTATTTATTTTAGATTTTTAATTCTTTAATTTCTAAAAATTATATTTACCGTTTTATTTAAAGTTTAAGAAGTAACCGTTTTTAAAAGTCTTCTGTTTTCTCCGAATCTGCTCCCCTAGAACCGGAAGTTTACAATTTAGGGGACTGTCAGGACTAAGCTGGCTTAATTTATCGAGTATAAAAATTAAAAGTTAAACACATTATAGAACAAATTCCAGGTAAACAAACAAACAAAAACAATTGAATTAAGATATAAAAATAAAAACGAAAAATAAAAATGAAAAATAAATTACCACCGTGAAGTGAACCCCCCCCCCAAAGTATTTTGCTCAACGTGCGATACACCATTTCTGGTGTGACCGATATAAACATAGGCTGAGAGAGTCCAACATAAAATCACTAAAGACTGGTCACCCTTATGTGAGGTTTGAAATTGATAGTGGAACACACACACACACACACACACACACACACACACATATATATATATATATATATATATATATATATATAAGTAAAAATGTCATTGTGTCTGTCTGTGTACATTTCCTTATCAAATAATTGGTCAATTTTCGGTCTACAGACTCAAAATTTGACACACGGAGTATTGGGGTTTGGAGAAACTCTTTTTGATCGGGTTTCGGCCAGAATGTTTGCTTTTACGGGTCAAAGTCCAACGATTTGACTTTTAAGAACTCTACCAAACTCCTCCGCCAGTTTTGGCTAAAACACTTGAAATGTTATATATAGATTACTTGGACATGGATCTAACTTTATAATTTGATTTGAGTCCAAAAGAGTAAATGTTAAGAGAGTAAAAATCGGTGTCAAAGTAAAAAAATAATTTGATCTCTGCGGTCGCTAACAAATAAGTCACCCAATTTTTAATCTAAACATTTGAAATTTTACATAAAAGGTATTCAGGCATAGTGCAAGCTTTTTAATCATTTTTTGCGGCTTCCAATGGGTCAACGTTCAAAAGGTTTGACCTTTGAGGTTTCTAGCAAACTAGTAAGCCAATTTTGGGTCTAAACATTTGACATTTTACATGAAGGGTATTCAGACTTTCAACAAGATTTTAACCAGTTTTGGGGCAGAAAATTTGGCTGCTAAAGAGTCCAAGTCGAAAGAGTTGATCTTTGCTGATTCTAACAAACTCCTCCGCCAGTTTTGGGTCTAAGCATTTAAAATTTTAGATGTAGGTTACTTAGATTTGGGTCATACATTTTAATTTGATTTGAGCCCAAAACAATAAATGTTAAGGGGTTATATATATACATATGCACATAAAGTTATAAACAGTACATAGAGCCAGAGCAAAGTCGGCTAGAACTGCTAGTATATATATATATATATATATATATATATATATATATATATATATATATATATATATATATATATATTATGACAGCCCCTTTAAGAAATTCGTTTCTTATCGTTGAGCACTTTCCGTTGAATTAAAAGTCGGTCAATTTAGCTCTTATGCGTAGATCATCGTATAACGATTTGATCACTGTCTGTCTGACGTAATGAACATTTAAATTAAAATGTTTAAAATTCAACGCTATTTCACACGGTTAATAGTAGCCGAATGGATACGGCCTCCGCTAATCGAGCCAGAGATGTCTCGTGTCGCGGGGTTCGAATCGTTCGACTGGTAGTAATCGTGACACCCTGCACTGAAGAATCCCGAAAGGATGAAACACTAGTGTCTGTAGGTAATTAATTATTATAGTAAAAAAAAAAAAAAAATAAAATAAAAAAATAAAAATAATAATAATAATATATATATATATATATATCGCGGTTGTTGGTAACCGAATGGTTTGGATTCTTGCTAATGAAGCCAGACATGACTTCTGTTTCCGCTTTCGACTGACGTTAATCCTAACACCCTTCACCGATGATTCCCGAAAGGATGAAACACTAGTGTCAGTAGGTATTTAATTATTATAGTAAATAATAATGTCAGCCTCTTTAAGAAACTTGTTTCTTATCGTTGAGAAATTTCAGTCGTAATAAGTCGGTCAACTTAGCTCATATGCGTAGATTGTCATATAATGACTAAATCACTCTGACTATCGTTAAAAAACATTTAAAAAGAATTAATGTTTAATTTCAACTGTATCTCTCGCAGTTGTCGGTAGCCGGTTCAGGTCCTTTCTAATGAAGTCAGGCTTGACTTCTGTTGCCAGGGTTTGAATCTCTCGACTGGAATGTATTGTGACACCCTGTACTGATGGTTCCGAAAGGATAAAACACTAGTGTCTATAGGTATTTTATTATTATAGTAAATAATTATATATATATATATATATATATATATATATATATATAAGGAGATACCTATAAACTTTTAAGCTATCCACTATTCAAAGTTATATATATATATATATATATAAATAAAGAGATACCTATAAACTTTTAAGCTATCCACTATTCAAAGTTATATATATATATATATATATATATATATATATATATATATATATAAATAAATAAAGAGATACCTATAAACTTTTAAGCTCTCCACTATTCAAAGTTATATATATATATATATATATATATATATATATATAAAGAGATACCTATAAACTTTTAAGCTATCCACTATTCAAAGTTATATATATATATATATATATATATATATATATATATATATATATATATATATATAGTCATCCACATACAGTACTGTTTCGCTGTTTCACAGCTCATCAGTGCGGCTAGACAGGAACTTTGAATAGTGGATAGCTTAAAAGTTTATATGTATCTTTTTGCTCTCTCTGCTTGGATCCTGTTTTGTCTTACTCATGGTCGCAATTTTGTCATTATTCGGGATTTTTATATACTTTGAAATTGTACTCATATTTGTTTTGCCGTTTCACGTTGCAAATGTTCTGAATAATACCTTTCATTTTAGTAGAGTTGCTGTTAAAAATTCAATAAAATACCACCTATTAAATCGACTTTAAATATTTACTTAAATGCAGGCTCCTATCCTAAAAATTTAAAACTACATAGAAAATTAACGTATATATATATATATATATATATATATATATATATATATATATATATATATATATATATATATATATATATATATATATATAACTGAAATCTGCAATCCATGCTCTTTTCTCCAAAAGAGATTCTGTTTGAAAGGGGACCCCATCGCCAATCTTTCCACTAAAAATGCCAATTTTATTTATATTAAATACAATATTTAATTTTTTTTTCTTTATTGTTTTAATGATTTTGCCACGTTTTCAGCTGTCCGTGAATCTCGCTTTTTTTTGTTTGTCCCCGTCTTTATTTACAATGAATCATGTTTCTGAAACAGGAAGAAGAAAAAGCTGCATATAAAGTCGACAGTCTTTTCTATGAGCAGTCGCTTGAAGTGTCATTGTTTTTCTCTTATTATTCCTATCCTTACGGCAATGTCATTATTAAGGGTGATAAAGTTAAACGTTTTATATGGACTGACATTATTACCGAAGGAGGCTGTCTTATCAGCAGATGCAAAGTACTGGTGCTGCTGTACTGCCATTTAGTGAATGAATTCTGGGCAATGGAGTAGCTTCTCTTGGGGCCTCTTCATGTCATATTAGTGGGCAATGCTACGACTTTTCTCCTTCATGGTCTAAAAAAATTATTTTTCATACCTTTTTCTATTTTTTTCTCATTCTGCTCTAATAACTCTGCGAAGCTATTCCACATACATATATACTCAAGCATGAAAAGTCTTAACAAGCAATAGATGATTTAACCAAGTTCTCCCAAAGTAGAACCCTACTAATAGCTGTCTTTCTCCAACATCAGCGTTCTAGGTTCCAACCTTCCAGACGTTGAAATCCAATTATAGGAGACCAAAACTGACCTATTGTTCCTGTGCAAAATTAGTATTGGACCGACTGTTTTTCTTGATGAGTTCGCGATCAATAGGATACTTAAATCGGGTATCAAAATCGTCATTCGAATGAAGTATGGGCTTACATTAGATATGGCTTTCCATTGTAGTAGCGACATTTCCAGAGAAGATCCTAAATTGTTCACGAACCCAACCGTATGCCTGATACTGACAGTATGCATATCTCCTAGATCTTTTTCTTACAACTTGCCCAGAACTGTGCTCATCCTCCGTTCTGTCTCCATCGAGCTCTTCCAATCGCTCGGTTGTTTCAATTAAGATAAAAACAAAATGTAATAAGTCTTTAGATTCTCCTCTCCATCGTAATGTATATTGATACTCTATGGTCAATTAGGGTAACTTTCGAATATTTATATCAAATATACCTCTGCGCTCCGTGTTTAAAAACAACGTCCTCTATAGTATCTGACCTTATGGATTAATTAATTGTTCGTATAAACACTTCATACCTTCCAAGAAATTCCAGCAAAAGCCTACCAGTCAGCCGTGATTCACTCCAAAATGTGCCGCTGCCATTGCGCCCAGAAATCATTATTTCCGTTGCTTCCAACGAAATAGATGTTATCGAAACTAAAACCAACTTCAGGACTACTAACAACCACTGTAAATATGCAATAATGAATGCAAGAGATTTGTATGCTCAATACGTCACGTTTAAAGTAACAGAATAGCGGCTTGGTTTCCACAAGTTTTGGCGAATAAAAAACAGGATCCTGAACAGAAGCGTGTCCTCTATCCAAGTCATCATCAATGCACCTGAGGTTATCTTGCCAGCATCTGACAAAGCAAAACTATTTGTCATAAACTTGATAACAAATTTTACCTTTTGCAATCAGACTCCCCCCGTATTTCCTCCTGTAGCCGAAAACACGCTATGCGACATATAAATAACTATGCGTGATGTCGCCAAGCTTATCAAAAACCTTGATTTCAGTAAAGCAATTGGCTCCAACGGCATTCCAATCTTAGTGCTCCAAAAACTTCAACCGGAACTAGCTCCCATATTTACAAAGCTGTTAAACGTTGCCTTAAGGGGAGCTTTTTCCCAAACATACTGGAAAACTTCATCAGTCTGCCCCGTATTTAAAAATTCTGGAGATATGTCATCTGCCTCTCAGTACATACCAATCTGTCTCCTGTACATAATGAGTAAGTTGCTGGAATCTGTGATAAATACAGGTGTGGTCAACCTCCTCAGCAAAAATGATCCATTCAGTGACATGCAATATGGTTTCCGTTTTGCTAGATCTATAACTGATGTGGTATTTGTGATATCACACAGGATTAGTGAATCTCTTGACGGACCCCTTGTTTCTAGAACAATAGCTCTTGAGATATCAAAGACATCTGATAGATAATGGCATAACTACGGAATAACTGGAAATATCATCTCAATTATTTAATTCTCTTTCTCTGATAGGCTTATACAAGTAGTCGTCGATGGACAGAAATCAGAAGCTCATAGTATGAAGGCTGGCGTTTCTCAAGGTTCCATCCTGTGTCCAACTCTGTTCCTGATCATCATCAATGATCTCCCAAATCACATTCTTAGATCATTCATTGACATTTATGCAGACGATACTACAATATATGACAACACTTCAAATGTTGGCAATGAAAAGATCTTTTTAATTCTCTCTCTTCTGATCTTGAGCACGTGGTTCAGTAGGGATAAAAGGTGGATGGTTAATTTTAATACATCTACAACCAAGTTTCTGTTCATTATAATAGCTAGGACCCCCTCTCAAGCCATAATTGAGATGAGTTGCTCTCATCTTGGGGAAGCGCCATGTCTTGACAAACTTTTGATCTACACTCCTGATCTAAAAATGGA
Organism: Euprymna scolopes; assembly: GCF_053919585.1. Lineage (NCBI taxonomy): Eukaryota > Metazoa > Mollusca > Cephalopoda > Sepiida > Sepiolidae > Euprymna > Euprymna scolopes. The sequence continues at coordinate 105,600,079 of NC_136496.1, read as the reverse complement.
ACAAATACCTCAATTATGTTGTCAAGATCGTTGGAAAATTTTACCGCTCAGTAGATACCTCACTGCCGATGCATTCCTCTATCTCTATAAAAGCCAAGTACGTCCTAAAATGGAGTAATGTTGTCACATCTTGGTAGGATCTGCTCAACACATCTAATCTTTCCTTGATGGAGTTCAAAACCGGTTTTCAAATATAGGAGGTGATGCCCCTTTCTCTTTCCTGCAACCTCTTGCTCACAGAAGAGACATTGCGATCCTGTCTTTGGTCTATCGTTATTCTCATGATAAGTGCTCGTCTGAGCTTTAGTCTATGGCGCCCCCCCTGCCAAACTTTCACAAAAGTTCAACTAGCTACAATCACAATCAACAATTTCCTTCACTCTCTACCTGTGCCTAAATCTAAATGCAAATTCTATGAACAAAGCTTCTTTCCTAGAAGTGTACACCCGTTGAACACTGTTCCGCTTGCCTGCTTCCCGACCGACTAATATGGTAGCCTTCAACTTCAATGTAAACACGTTCTTGTTGATTCGTCCCCTTAAATAATCAAATTCTACTTATGTTATTACTTATTACCACATAACATTAAGTTAATCTTATACTCGAATGCTCTCGGACCTTGATAATTTATGACTTCCTTGTAATCTCCCCCCCCTCTCTCTCTCTTTCTCTCTCTCTCTCTCTCTATATATATATATATATATTTCTCTCTCTCTCTATATATATATGTATGTATGTATCTATGTATGTATCTATCTATCTACCTATCTACAGCAACCGAAAAAGCCTCGTTAACAACAACAACAACAACTTATTATGATGAAGTCGGATAGAAAGCGCTCGAGGAAAACTGGCCGACACAAAATCACCCAAATCACACATGGTATAATCACGTTGAGCTTGGTCAGTACTAAATGATTACCATTTGGGCATTCCAGGTGCTGTATGTGCTCTTTGTTTATCTCGGCGTTGTTTCCTGTCAGTCTTGGGCCTTTCTCTGCCATTGGACCCAAGCAGTGCCGATTCAGGAGAGGTGTGGTTGGGAATTGCGCAACCGTTTCCTCACAATTACACGCGCAGCTACACTTACATAGGTGTCCATTGTCTCTTGACACTGAACGGAGACATTACATATTACACAATTTATCACTTGAAACCAAAAAACATGCTCGTCAAATCGAAAAAATTAGCAAAAAAATAAAATAAAAATAAACTGTCGTATTTAACTAAACATGTCTTGACAATGATTTGCTTCCTTATATATATATATGTGTGTGTGTGTGTGTGTCTTTGTTTGTTTGTTTGTAAAGTTTCAACAGGAAATATATCGAACTCTTCCAAAACAAATATTTCCCTTTCACCACTTATAGCATTTCTTAAAGCGTGTTTATACAAAACTGTGCATACATTCTATATCCGTTTACAAATTATTTTATATATGTATGTATATATATATATATATATATATATATATATATATATATATATATATATTATACATCTTGATTTTTACCCTGCCTCTATATTTCCAATAGGAAAATAAACGAACAATTTCTAAATAAATCTTTCGCAACCAACATTAAAACATTTCTTACACTGCTTTCGGAACTACTAGTACACTTCTCTCCCTATACAAATAAGTACATTTATTCTGATAAAACCGCTTCTCACAAATATGTATTTCAACATAGACGGCGGCAAACACTTTTCACTCTCTTTTCATCAAGTCATCCCACTCTCAAAATTCCACCTCAAAACCCTCTTAACAGATATCATTATTTTCATAGCACTGCTTTCCCTCTGCAATACGCCTTTTCAAAATTTCCATAAACCGACTCATCAAAACCTTACATCATACGTATATAGTATTAAACAGACAATACATAATTATCATATCTATTCTTAACATTAAACAAACATTCACATAAAACAACTTCTAAATTATATATAGAATTATGATCGCACTTAGTGTATTCCATAATATCTTAATTTCGCAACCCATACTCGCAAATCTACAGAGAACCAGATCTTAAATTAATAAACTTACATCACCATAAGTAAATTTACATTTATTGAATTGAACAAACAGGTCATAATTACTGCATTTTCTTGAACTATTACATAAACATTCGTACATAAAATGCTAATCATAATAAGTTAATAAATTTTGGCACTTACAGTCATTCGTACATATCTTTTCCAACTCCTTGAAAACGCGATTTAGCGAACTTATAATGTCATTACGAAAATTAGATGACATTAATGTCATTTGATACAAATTGACGACAATGGCAACAGGTGACTTTCCTTTCAATTCGATATCTTAACAATTTAAATAATTTTCATAAATTTCTTTGTACATAATTAAGACTAATTCAGTGATATGGTAAAAATGCTTGCCTCTGCATTACTTAACAACGTGTCTTCCATTATGATATTATAACTAATCTTTCATCTCATCGTAAATTTAGGAAAAGTCCTTCTGTAATGTTACCAGCGTTTACGCAATCAGAACCCAACACGTTGTAGCAGAGTACACCGCCAGGAACATAGGACAAGTAATAATTCGACTCCTTTTTTGTAACAACATTTATTTCCGAGTACTTTCCCGAATAAACCGTGGTGTGCTCCTTCTCTCTGACCTCGTTGTCGTTTCGAACGTGCTCTTAAAAGTGCTCTTGGACGTACTCTCGAACGTGCTCTCAAACATGCTCGTCGGTGTCTGTACACCCTCCCGTTTTATAGTCTTTTTCGTCGAACACGGATCGGCACTTGCATACGAGTGTCCGCGTTCTGTTACAATTTTAGATTGAGTTTAATTTTCTTTTTAATTCCAGTGTTAATAATTCTGTTTTCTTACTTTTTTTGTTTTTCTTACATACTATTAAGAATAACATGGGTCAGGCCGTTAAATAAAATAAAAAAATAAATAAAAAAAAATAAAAAAAAAAAAATGACGAAAAAATCTCCCAAAAATTTCTTGTCGAAAAGTTCATGTTAAATTATATCTGATTTTTTTTTGTTTTTTTATTGTAACACGGAACTAGTCGTGGAAATGCCACAAACAATCGTACCTCAAAGAACAGAAGGTGTGCTCTTTCTGCTACCTGCGGGTGGAAACCAGAAGAAAACGCAAGAGGTATGGCGTGTTTTATACAGAAGGACGTGATAACCCATGCGAAGTAGCGAGATTTAATAAGCATATAAGGTGTCAAACCCGATGGGGGAAAAATAGTATTTTGTTTATGTTTTTTATCGGTAAACATCAATCAGTAAAATAAGTAAAATATGCGCATGCGTATGAAGAAAAAACGGTGATGGAGGAAAAAATTCCACTTGCAAAGAGTTCCGGTGATGAAGCTATAATCATGAAAACCTTACTGAACACTTGAAACTAGTCCGATTCCACACACATGTATTACAGAGTAAATGACACACTGTTTCTACATGAATCAAACAAATTTTGTTCCGTCTCGGTCACATAAAATTTAGAACCATATAAATATCGTCGTGTACTGCGGCTGAACATACCAAACCTACGGCGATATACAGTCACATCATACCCCCTGCATAATCACACCGGTGTTTGCTCAGAGATGTACCGGCAATCTCCTTTTGCATTGTGTTCTGCAGTCCTGTACGTGCTGCCTCAGAACTGTGAATGAACATGTATCATTGTCACATGGAGTTCTGCATTGTCTAACTATTGTAATGTTTCTAAGTTGTATGCATTCCCTAATTGGATAGGTAGCCTCTGTATATTTTTATTGGTTAATATGTTCACGGCTTAATATTTGATTAAAACATATAAAATATTTACTCTTCTTATTTTTATATTACATACAAATTCGCTAATGGACATTTACTAAGCCATTATTCCAATGTTAATCCGCAATAGAATGCAAATACAAAATAAAAAAATAATAAAACCATCTTCTTTCGCGAGGATTACTAATTAAATAAACAAACTCGCTGCTTCTGTATTACATTGGACAGGCTTCAAAAGAGAGTCGTCAACCTGATAGGTCCTGAACTGTCATCCAGGCTTCAGCCTCTGTCCCATCGACGAGATGTTGCATCCCTCTGCCTGTTCTACAAATACTTTAATGGTGAATGCTCTGACGAACTGCAAACACTTGTACCTCCTCGACGTAACTACTCCGACAAACCTGACAAGCTACTAAGTCTCATCCCTTTACAGTAGAAATCCCTAGGTGCAAGAAAGCCTTTTACTCCAATAGTTTCTTCCCCAGAACTGCAGGTCTTTGGAACTCCCTTCCGGGATTCTGCTTTCCCAAGTGTACTGATATGCAGAAGCTCAAGTTTAATGTGAACAAACATGTTTCTACTCATCTCCCTTCATAATACCCTTGCAAATTAAATCTCTGATAGTAGCCCCCTGCTTCAAAGAGGCGCTGTGCCTTGTTTGAGGTGAAAATTGAAAAAAAATATTAGTAGATTCCGTTTTTTTCTTTGATCATTTTCTTAGTTTCTTCATAACTCCTATGTGGTACCTTGAATTGACTAAAAGTCATGGGATTTTCTTTCTGGGTTATCACGGTGGTAAACGGTTAAAAATCACTCGACAACCCTTTAAGGACCATGGAGATTAACAAACTATCGCTAATAACTTCGCCAGACATTTCTAATTAATTTGATGTTGTTTTTCCCCTTATAATAAAATCTGTCATCGTTTCGATTTTTATGTTTTATAGATGCCCATTCAGTATATAAAGAGATAATTTTGGGTCTTCCTTTCGATAAATAATGCTCTCTTAATATGCTCAATGCTTTGCAGCAATCGTGCAAGGCTTCTCGAATTACAAGTTATAGACTTCTGTCATCTAAGCACTGTATTAATTCCGTAAAGACTGTTGGATTCTTTTCAATAAATTTGGTGGGGTTTCCGTTTTCAGCTTGTGTCTGAATTACCTTGTGTAGCTTTTGGATTCATAAATATCCTATGAACTACACTTGTCACAATTCGAATTTTGATTCTGCTCCATCGAAGTAAAGTTCCACTGGGCTTAGTTAAACCCTTGGATTGTAAGCCATGTTTAATTTTCAAAAAGTATCCGATGAGTAGTTATTTTATACAATTTCTCGAGATGAAGTCTTTTCAGTGGGCAGCTTTTCTCTTTTGGTTCCGGACTTTATAATTTTTCAGCCAAAGAGCAAAAGAACCTTCTCATGTTGACACAAAAATAAATAAAAATGTGCTGGGATGCTAATAAGTTTTAATTTTTATACAGCAAATCTGTTTTACAGATTGGTTGATAGCAAAACGTAAATTAATTTGATCCGCCAGTTCTTAGCAGGAGCGTTTATAAATAGAAACTCCTAAATTTGAAGGAGCATACTCCATTAGAAATCAAAAATATTGCAACAGTACTCAGTTTGATGTCAGTGTAAAAACTATACGCACAATTATTTGCAAGGAACTGAAAACACGGAAGATTTGGGCAAAGTTTGTCCCAAGGGTGCTCAGAGAGGATCAGACTATTTGACCAAGGTTGGCATCAAGGCAGTGCCTCGCCCTCCCTAGAGTTCAGCCCTTGCTCCCTGTGACTTCTGGTTATTTCCTAACCTTAGAAGCTATTGTTATGAGACAATTGAGGAGGTGAAAGAAGCAGTGGCAAGGGTCATTGACACGCTCACACAAGCGAACTTCCATGGTGCCTCCCAGAAGTTGTTGGAACGGTACAACAAGTGTATTGCAGCAGGGGGAGATTACTTTGAAGAAGACTAGAGTTTCATGTACTATCAATAAAAATGCCTATCAAAAATGTTTGGAAACTTATTATATACACCTCGTTTCTTTGATAACTGATTCTCAGAATCTATATTTGAGCAAAATATAATTTGGAACAATGAAAACCGAAAATATATTGTGAAACACACACACACACACACACACACACACACACACACGTGCGCGCGCACGCGCACAACCAACCAACCAAACAAACAACCAACCAAACAAACAAAAAGTTTAATTGTATACGATTAATATGCCACTTGATACGGCATAATCGCGTTGACACACCGGTTCTCGTCAGATCACCGAAATTAAGCAACGTTGAGCCTGGTTAGTACAAGATAGGTGACCATTTGGGAATTCTGGGCGCTGTATGTGCTCTCTGCTTATCTCGGCATTTGTTTCCAGTCGTCTTGTACACACTTCACTTGCCACTGTTATTTAACAATGTCGACTCAGGAGAGGTGTGGTTGGAGATTGCGCACCTCCTGCCACAAAAGATCCACGCGCAGGCACCCCCTCGTGGATATCCATAGCCTGTCAAAGACTAGAGTAGCCCTTTAATACGATACTTGGGAGGGTGTGTTGGTTCCTGCATTTTCTTAACAGTATTGGTACTTGAATGACCACCCTAGATCCGATGTGGTTTGAACTCGGCATAACACATCTCATAGGCCACGGTACTATCCGTTCTGCACTTTTTCCGATATTTCGAGTAAATATCCTACTTTTTCGTATTTGATAATGACGATTATCTCCCACCGCAGACAACACCGTCAGCTGCACAACCTAATTCTGAATCACAGCTAAGAATAATAAACTTCATCTGACACATTCGATCTTTCATTTTTGCACTTTATTCCATCGAACCATGTTCTGTTTACTTACATCTTACGCCATAAAAATAATGAAATGCTGAACGGCTTATTTGTTTGCTCCTATCATTGATTTTATAATAAATTAAAATTTATACACACACACACACACACACACACACACACACACACACACACACACACACACACACACACACACACACACACACACACACACACACACACAGACACATATATATATGGCATAAATTTATAAAAATATGTTTGTCTACATAGTAAAAAAATTACTGACAAATACAAAATTAATACTAAAAATTGATATCAAGCATGCAACACTTCCTGTTATATCGTAGTATCGTGTAAGAACAGGAAGGATTCGTTTGATTAACAGCGACAAAACCTGACCAGAATTATTTCTGACCAGATATATAATTATAGCAAGATCTCTCTCTCCCTCTCCCACCATCTCTCTCTTTTCCTATCTCTCTTCATATATATATATATATATATATATATATATATATATATATATATATATATATATATATATATATATATTGGATTTTACTTGTGCAATATTCCCTCTGCTTCACTTTTTTGTTATCAAGTAAGATCTTGACTTACTTGTTTCATCAAATACTTTTGCATGCAAAATCCGACCCCGCATTTTGCTAATCTTGATTTTTAGTTTCAAATGTCAAAAGTCAAGTATCATTGTTTAATTGTGCTTTAAACAGAAACATTCGTTTCGAATGCTCCCTTGTCATATCAAAGAAACTACTGTTGATTCTATATGCCGAGATTTCCGGCTAGTGTGGCAATAAAACTTCTCAAATGCGCCTGTGATGTTAGGCTGTGTAAGGTGTTAACTTTAGTTAAAATTGCCCGTTCCTTTTTTGATCGTTTTTTTTTCGATTGTCAATTATCGATACTTATCGAAGACATTCCGATACAAAACCTATCCAAGAACACTGTCCGACGCATAACATACCTTCGTGTGAAATCTCATAAAAATCGGTCCAGCCGTTTTCGAGTCTATAGGGAACGAACTCACGCACACAGACATACACACAGACAAAATTCCTTTCATATAATAGTAGAGATATAAGTAAAAGAAAGAGTGATATATACCCTATTCTAGCTGTATATACCCGGTGTAGCCCGGTAGAAACATTGTCAGCCGCAGAGATTAGTCACGTATTATTTAAGATACACTGAATATCCCAACTTGTTACGAAAACTAACCAGATGTTGGATTTAAGGAACCATACTACACACTCATCTTGATGTATGGAAATCCAACGCGAAGTAACTATGATTGTTTACAGGGGAATTGGCTCCCAGAGATTAATTAAATAAGTTTACTTCCGGTTTTAAACGCAACTTAAATTAAATATAAATTAAATAAACTAACTTTGAATAATATTTATAAAAAGACTAATTAAAACGATTCTATTATAACAAACAATTAATAACGTCGAGCTAATTATTAAAATAGATTTTTTCTTTAATTTAATATGCAAATTTCTGGTTGAGTGAACGCCATTACCGGATCTGAAACAAAATGTGTTATTTTAATTATGCATACGTTTTGTGGACTGGAGTTAGCATCCCGTTTGAAAGAAATGTCTTGTTCTCACATGTTTATTGTATATTTTACACACATCAACGCAAAAATACCAGGCTTTGATACAATGATATGCAGAATGTCACATAGACGTTATATACATCCATGACAACGAAGTGATTTCATACGTTTAAAGACACGTATTCGTGTCTGTATATACGCTGCATGTAAAATTACTAGTAAAACTATTCTACTTCCGGCCTCACATTTTTTCTAGTTGAAGTTGAAGGTAGCATCGAACGGCCTTAAGGATCCACTCCTGTTTATTCCTGAAGCTTCACATGGGTGGGTTTTCCATAGACGACGGGAGGTTTGACAAGCTACATAAATAACATAGATTTTTAAACACAATAAAAATTTCTAGGAACATTTTAAATTAAATTCGACAAACAGGAAAAAGCTGTTAACTAGGAGTTATCTTATTGACATCCATTTTTTAGAAGACGACTTAACAATAATGTTATCTGTTTGTCACACTATGCCTTCCGGGTAGGTGAAGCTTATTAGCATTGGAAGGGAATACATCTAAGGGGAAAGTAAACCATGATTTCAAACGACACCTAGTCTGTGGAATACCCATCTATATGGGAAAGAGTGGAGCCCTATGGAAGTTTGACGTTATATTCAATTCCATTCTTCCAGCTCATGCGATGGCGTTGGTACCAAACTATTTGGATCTATCTGACTTTGAAAGGAGGGACGTGGTACATGTGCAACAGCCTGTTTTCCATATCAAGGTTCAAACCTCTCCTGACCTGTGGGAAAATCTTTGGGAGCAAACCTCAAGGGAAAATTCAGAGTAGACTGCATCTACAACTTCATTCTGCAAACACCTGCGACGCTGTTTGTTAACAGTTTTCCCGATCCTTTAGTTCCTCAGCGACATTGAAAACAGGGAGACGTGTTACGTGAGTAATAGTTTTTCCTCCACCGCGTAGGCTAGCATTGAAAAGCTGCATCAGCAATGAATGTACCCAGACTGACGAATATGGAAATATTTCCTTTAATAATTATAAGAAACCTTCTCAACCAGTGATTGCCATGGTTAATGATACACTGCCCGAAAGTACTTCCCTCAAACTCCTAGGATTAACATTCACAGACAACATGAATTGGAACAAATACATTGAGGCAATTGTCAAGATTACTCCGAGGAAGCTAGACTCTCTTTACCACGCTAAAAAGCTACTCATACCCGAGAGTCTCCTGTATCTCTACAAGGCCACGGTTCACCATGCATGGAGTATTGTTGTCACATCTGGGCTGGTGCATCTGCCATAAGTTTCTCACTCCTAGACAGGATTTAAAAAGTCACCAACCTGATAGGTCCTGAATTACCAACTAACCTCCAACTTCTGTCCAATCGCTAAAATGTGGCACCGTTGTAACTGTTTTACAAGTATTTCAATGGCAATTGCTCTGACGAATAAGCACTATTACCCGGTCGATGACAATACCTTCGACAAACCCGACAATCAGCAAAATCCCACCCCTAAACTGTAAAGACTCCTAGATGCTGTAAAGCCTTCTACCCGAATAGCTTTTTTTCCTCGGACTGCTGCAATTCGGAATTCCCTCCCGGGTCCCTGCTTCCTTGACTTTACTGACATGCAGAGATTCAAGTGTAATGTGAACAGACATCTCACTGCCTAACTCCATAAATAGTGTCCCTGCAAATCTGGTTCCAAATAGTAGTCCTCACGACTAAATAGCTCTTTTCCTTGTTTAGAGTCAAATGACAATAACAAAATCTATTACATTATGCTTTTCATTTATTTACATTGGAATCAAATGATCTTTAACTTTTTACTTGCCCCAGCAAATGGCATACATTAGAAAAACGATTGGATACGAGCATGTAAAAAGAATGTAAAATACAGCATTTTCCATGTTTTAGATTAAGCACAGGAGATTACAAAATCCATTAGAAGTTAAAAGCTGAGAATTTGGGCTTGGCATCAGGATATGACGTCATGTACAGACGGTTTGACGTGAAAAAGTACTTTCTCTTTGGCAAACGAACTGATTGAGTACAGACGTCGTTTTTAAAACTCTGTTGTCTCTAATCCGATGTTCGGAAGCGGGCGAGGGTAAGTCTAGGTAAGATGTAACTTTACAATGTTTTTAAAGAAAAAATTAAATAATTAAAAAAGAATGTTTGCATACAATATTATTTTTCAATTAAAAAAAAAATTAAATACATTTTATTCTTAATCTATACTATTAATAAATTTATAAATGTTTATTTATTTATTTATTTATTTATGTGTGTGTGTGTGTGTGTGTGTGTGTACCAATAAAAACTTTCGAACAGATGCACTGAATTGAAAAATTCTTTTTTACCTGAAAGGTGTGAGTCCCTAGATTGTCCTTATCTATATATGGTTCGTAACGAACACACAAGTAGCCCAAAATATGGGGGTTTGGAGCCGTTTCGTGCAATTGTCGAAAAAGTTACCGACCCATGTCAACGGAATTTAGCATTGTCTGTATGCATTCGCGGTAACATCCTTCGGCATACGGACAGGGCTTGTGGTGCATTGAATAACGCGTTTGAGTACGGATCCAAAGATTCCAGGTCCAAATCCTGGCAAGTTCGTAATAATTTTAACCATCATTTTATCCAACGTTTACTCATTATCCTTACCCTGTGTTAGGGTATTTTTGTGTTTTTAGTCATTTTGTTTTGTGCATATGGGAATTTCCCATACTCCGAGATCACAGGATAATCGTTGATGGTAAGACGATGTTGAAAGTACTTGATGTTGAGTGTACTCGATTTTGTGTTTGAGTCAGCGTTGTGTATGCCGACACGGCGCAGCCGCTAGTTGAAAATAAAATGTTCGGGATAGGACTTTCATTTAAAAAAGTTAAATAATTTGATTAAATACATTTAATGTTTACAATAAATTGAAAGCTCTGAATAGGTTATTATCTTATGAATTGAACAATTTGATAAAATAAACTTAGTATTACAATTACTGATGGGACTAAGGCAATATCTTTACCGACTCCAGAAGCAATTACCGATTTCGATTCCGATTCTTAATAAATTTCTATATGTCGAACTATGGAGATGTTATTTTCCCGATTATCGTAAACGCATATGTTAAATGTGCAGCTATTTTCTTAAATGTAAAAACAAATACTCGTGGGAGATGATCGATAGACGTTATTTTATCCTCACTATTAGCAGTGGATGATTTTGCTTTAAACAAATCTAATAAAAAGAACACGGAAAATAGAAACAAATTTTTCCGATTACAATACCGATTCCGTTACTCGAAATGTTTCGATTTTTCCGAATCCCGATTATGATTCCGATTAATAATCCCAATACTAACTTAAATATAGATGAACATGACTAAATTATTATATGATATCTTTTTTTACTTAAAAATTCGGTTAAATGCATTAAAATAAATAAAAATGAAAAATCAGTTAAGGTTATTATGTTTTTATATGTTGTTGTTATTATTATTATTATGTTCTCAAATCAAACAATTTGATTAAGTACACGCGATTATCAAATATAGATAAAACTAATAAAATCTGCATAGGATATTATTATTATTATTATTATTATTATTATAATTATTATTATTATTATTATTATTATTGTTGTTGTTGTTATTGCTATTATTGTTGTTGTTATTATTATTGTTATTATTATTGTTATTATTATTGTCATTGTTATTATTATTATTATTATTATTGTTATTATTATTGTCATTGTTATTATTATTATTATTATTATTATTATTAAATTAAACAAGTTTATTAAATCCATTTAATACTTTAGAAATACAGTTGAAAAAAAAAATTCGGAAAATAATGATGCATGTAAAAGAAAAACTTTTATTTCTTACACTCCCGTGCACATGAATATAAGATTTGGGAAGGATCTATGCGCAGGTTTCTGTGTAAGTTAGAGAGATGTCTAACATACCGTGAAGTGTGTATGTAGAGCGTACACGTGCTAGTTAGTGTGCGTTCATAACCGGCCAGATCAAAGGTAGAGAGGTAGGGAGAATTTCATGCGAGCTCCTCTTTCATATCACGAATTAATCCTCCCTCTACCATTAAAAAAGGGGAAAGAATTCAGGTCTGAAACACATTTCTGGTGAAAATATGTGTAACTGTAAAAAACAACAACAACAAAAAAAACAATAAAACAAACAAATAAACAAACAAACAAGCAAGCAAGCAAACAAATAAACAAACAAACAAACAAATAAGCAAACAAGCAAACAAACAAACAAAAAGAAACGTGTAGATAATGCGACAACTGATTTACCTCTTCCGGATTTGTATAATATATAAGCGGCCAGATCAATCGTAAAGAGGTATGGACAATTTCCGTTGAGTCCCTCTCGCTATCATTAATCCCCCTTCTACCATTAAAAAAGGGGAGAGAATTCAGGTCTGAAACACATTCTGGTGAATGTATGTGTAAATGTAAAAAACAAAAAAAACAAAAACAAAAAAAAAACAATAAAACAATAAAACAAACAAACAAACAAACAAACAAACAAATAAAAAGAAACGTGTAGATAATACAACAACTGCTTTACCTCTTCCTATAAATGCATTGTGGTTCCAGTAAAAATTTAAACGGAATTTCGAGCGGAACCCTTTTGTTTACTTCACAGAAGTAACGTGCTCTTGTTTCGTCGGCCATGACTGGATATAGGTCTTTTGCGAGGACGCGTGGCGCAGTGGTTAGAGTATTTGAAAAAAATCAATTGAAAATGTGATATTCTCCTGAAGATTGTAGGTTCAATCCTCAATGTGGGCGACAGAAAAATACAATTGTTAATTATTTAGTACCTCTATACTGTCATGGCTGACGGAAAAAGAGCAAGTAAATTGCCGAGTTCAACTGAAACATTTCTGAGTTTGACAAGATACACCTGAAGAAGGTCGGAGGTTACATCGATAGAAACATTGTGAAAATCGCACTCAAGATGAGAACAGTAGTCCGATGAATCCAAATAATAAACATAACTCAAATGAAAAGATAACTCGAATTAAAAATTGACCCACCAACAGATTCAACATGTTGCTTTTTACCATGAATTAACTTGTAAGTGTTAACATTTTAAAATATCGAAATGACAGCTGATTATTTTTTCTTATAAATGAGAAAAATGAAAAAAAAAAAAATGAAATCACAATTTTACTTTGAACATCTCTCCAAAAAACAATTAGATTTAAAAATGTAAACTAAACCCCAACATTTTTTTCGACTATTTGTCATTGTCAATCTTAAAAATGTAAATTTTGAACAAAGTCACTAAATCATGGCGATTGTGATATAAAAAATTGTGTAGGCATTAAAATGTGCTTCTTTTTTTGTTAAATATTATTAAATTAGGAATAATTTCGAGTAAAAATATGTTGAGAAATACGCACTTTAAATTATGCAAACATTAGGTAATGAATGATAAGTTGATCAAATGATGTTGATGTTAAAAAACGAAATGCCGTGATCGGAAAATGAACTGGAAAACGAAACGAAAACTTTTTTCATTATTCTAGAAAACAGTACCTCACATGAATCAATAAGCAATGGCTTGTAGAATACCTCTAACATGTATAATAAATGATGTTCATGACGACAATTTTATGCTTTTTGCTTCGAATTTTCAATTTCATTTTCCGTTTTGGATCACGGCGTTTGGCTTTTTGCATCAACAAGCCATAAGTCCAAATGCGACGGTTATAGTGGATAACTTATTATTTATTGTCTAATGTTTACATATTTTAAATGTATATTTCTCAATACATTTTAGCTTAAAATGATTCCCCATGAGATAATATTTAAAAACAATATTTTTAATGCATACACAGAATTTGGTTTCTCGCAATCAACTTCTCTACCTGTACAAGAACCAAGTTCGTCCTAGGATAGAGTACTATTGCTCCATTTAGGCAGGAACTGCTCGAAAACCTATCCTGCCTTGACAGAGTTCAAAACAAACTTCGTAATCTAGTAGGTGATACCCTTTTCTCTTCTCTGCAACCTCTTTCCCAAAGAAGAGACATTGCAAGCCTGTGTCTGCTCTATCGCTATTTTCATGGCAAGTGTTCGACTGAGCTCCAATTTATGCCCCCCTCGCCAATCTTTCTAAAAAAAATACTCGTCTAACCAAAATCACTATTAATAATTTCCCCTACATTTTATCAGAACCTTAAGCTAAACATGAATTCCATGAACAAAGCTTCTTTTATAAAATTGCCCGCCTGTGGAACTCTGTTCCACTGGCCTGCTTTCCAGCAGACTACAACATTGTCTTCTTCAAGTCCAACATAAACAAGTTCTTATACAACTTTGATACAACGTCTAGGACCACTCGAGTGGTCCTAGACGTTGTATCAAAGTTTACAGTTACCCAAAGGTGCTGCTGAGTTCAATCCTGAACGAAGGCAGTGAAAAAGTAACATTGAAAAACAGAGAATCAGCAACTATGTCCCAAAGCCTAGCTGGAGTCCGAACACGGTACCCCCGTAATAATAATAAAGGGTTGGGTTCGAGACTCCTAACAAACCGTTCACCTGACGAAGGCCGGAGGGCAAAACGGCCGAAACGTTGTGACAATAACAACCAAGATGAGGAAGTCAGTCCGACAATCTCAATCAATGAAAACAACTCATCTAAAAAATACAGACAATTATTATTGAAATATGCTTTGCAAATATTTTAATTAATCTACAATAAGTTGTACCATGGGAGACTACTCTCAATAGAGTTATCTCCCATGAAAAAGAAAAATTCTTGGTACTAGGTACGTGCAAAATGAATGCCGATGCTTAAAATGTTTAAACATTTTGACCCCTCCCTTTACTTAAACATTCACCAAAAATCAGGAAATTTACCAATTTTAATGAAATTTTCAGTATCTATCCCATAATGATCACGAAATATAATGAATCCACTATTTTTATTTAAAGTTTAACGGAAATGCATTATTTATTTATTTTACTAAAGCTATGGTTTTCAGTAGTAAAAAAATGCATGAATTTATTTATTTTGTTTTTATGAAATAAAGCATCGTAAATTATGACAAGAAAAAAAAACTCACAGGAACATTACGAAAAAGCCTCTACAATCCGCATTAATGAATTCAATATAACTCAAAGAAAAATTAATTTCTCGAACTACGGATATTATCATTGGATTAAGTATTGTTTATTTAATATTTTCACACACAAAAATATATTTGCTAAAATATTTGCACTTTTTTTTTAATTACAGGTTTCGCATAATTTTTATATGTAAGATTTTAATATTTTTCTTGCTTGCATGAATGTGAAACTTTCGGCGTATAATATTTTTTATAATCTTTAAAAAAAATAATTTAAAAGCAGGAACATAAAAAAATATTTAAAAATGGTAAAAATCATACAAACGTTCACCGTAAGAATGTATGGATACACAGTTGGGGTGGGGTGGGGTGGGGGAGAAAACCAGCACCTCTATCAGACAGCCTTTTGACTGTCTGAAATTTTGAGCTTCCGTATAATCCATCTTTAAAGACTTCAGTTTTGTTGACATTCTGCAAAGTGAGAATCTATAGCGTTTGGGAGCTAATTAAGCTATTTTTGGACAAACAATGCATTTAAAAAAAAAAATTAATTCAATATCTTAGGACTTTACTGATCATTGTTGAAATAGACCCAGAAAACTAATATTTATCTTTCAAATGATTTTTACAATGGATTTATTTAACTTCAAAATTTAGCTGAATTGGTTAGCTCGCAGTGAAAACATTTTTCATAACTTTTTTTTTTCACGTGTATAAATATTTATTTCCTTTTGGAAATTAACTTTAGTCTTTAATCTTTCAAATGCAATCAAAAAGTAATCGGAAACCTACAAAAAAATTATGATAAATCAGCTTTTAAAACTATGTCCCCACTATCTTTATTCTAATATTTTTGCCCGTACCTACATGCTACAGAAAGAGAGAGAGAGAGAGAGAGAGAGAGAGAGAGAGAGAGAGAGAGAGAGAGAGAGAGAGAGAGAGAGAGAGAGAGAGAGGGGGGGTCTTTCTTCATTCTTCAGGGTTCTCTCTATTTCCCAAAGGCTGAAAATAGTTCCCCAGAGGATAGATGAAATCAATGCGCCCTGCAAGCCCATTAGTCAGTCAATTACGCAGCAGAAACAATTTTCCGCGACGGGAGAAAAGGTCTTCATTTAAAACAGTTACACTACTTCAAAGGCAGAGTCATTCATTTCGACTGAGTCAAAATAGGGATCTGAACCTTGGTAGGAAAAGGGGAGGAGCTTAGTTTTAAAGGTGTCAAAAGTAACAAACCATGCTTTCTTCACATCACGTGCTCTAATGCTCTTCAGGGTGCTGCCATAGGCAATTGTCTCGTCTGTATGTCAACAAATGATGTCAGATTTGGCAAAGCATTAACGAAAATCAGAAAACGTGTTGCTTCCAGAAAAAGACTCTTGATGCACGCATGCGTTGGTTCTATGTTCTTCCTACATCTATTACAAAAATAGCAAGAAATAAGTTGTTAATCCATAATCCCCCCACCATCATCTAAACACAAAAATAAAAATCTTTATAATGTAGATATCCGTGACTGAAATGAAATATTGTAGAGCAAAAACCACGCTAGTTGATAAAGCAGTTTCATTTTAAAGCGATCATTGAGAATTCGTATCCTCCTCTCCAGGTTACGAATGTCTTTTTAAAATCTCGGTAAATTGTGAATTACGTAAGATTATCTCCCTGGTTCCACAAAATGGCGTCGAGAGATCATGGACCGTCGTTTAACCATAAACTTTGATTATAAACATAAACTCAATCAATCAATCAATTTAAGTATTTTTTGTGCATGATATTTTCTTTTCGTTACACGCGCGTACACCATATATATATTTTCTTTATTTTTGGTATTTTTGTTTATTCATAATAGATGAGGTTATATATTTACACCGAAAATAATTACCAGTATTTTCCCCTATATTTGGAGTGATTATGATACTACAAATACAGAAGACTTTTTTTTTTTTTTTTTTAATTTTTAGCTTTTTTTACGGCGCTAATAAAAAAATGTTACCTTTCTATGTTTTTAATATCAAAATATTGTTGGATCTTAAACCCATATAAAAGCATTCGTCTTATTTCGCTGTCCGATCCAACAAGTCGATATGGTTGGATTGCTAAGTAAAAACATAAACGATGATTTGCTGTAAGGTTGGGAGATGAGTTATTTGTGCAATTTCGCCTTTTCCACGCGTATATGCTCGTTAGTCAAGTTGTCAAAGACGACGTCTGTGCTAGGCGACCCGCAGATTAAATAATCTTTTGTTTAGTAATATTACATACGAAAGCAAACAATAATATCAATAAAAACAAAATACATCTTAATGTACACACACACACACACACACACACACACACACACACACACACATTTATATATATATATAACTATTTCATTTATTCACATAAATTTACTATACGAAAGTATAGATTTATGCGTAAACTTTAAGTATTTACTTCAAAAGTGCTCAATACGTAGGTAGAGCTAGTTAGTAATTTATAAAATATATATGGCGATTAAGCTACACTGAATATTCTGCGTTTCATCCAACTGACGAATCCTATAGTTGGATGAAACGCAGAATATTCAGTGTAGCTTAATCGCCATATATATTTTATAAATTACTATATATATATATATATATATATATATATATATATATATATATATATATATATATATATATATATATAAAGTGATGATGGTTTCTATAGTATTTTAGCTTCACAAAGACTTTTGTGTTTCATCCGTGCAGTCCCGGTGTAGCTTAATAGTTATAATTGCTGAATTGAATAAAACGCGAGACCTCTGGGTAGTTTAATTGTTTTAAATATTCTCATAACTTACTACCTAGCTCCACTCACATACTCAAATTAAATCGTGAAAATCGATACATTAAGTATATCTGCTTATTACATTTTATATGGGTAGATCACACACACACACACACACACACACACACACACACACACACACACACACGCTACATATATATGTGTGTGTCTATATGTGTGTGTGTCTATGTGCAAGATTATCCTAGGATTAATGACTCCAAGTCGCACTGCCCTTTTAAGAACGAATTAAATCAGATATAGTTTTGTAGAAAAAACATCACTAATGAAATGTGACTGTTATTTGAATATTTGATTGTGCAAGTAAAATCATAAGACTATTTTAAAGGTGTATTTAATTATTTGTTTCATTTATGTGCATTAACTGCAACGTTTAATTAAAACTTAGAAGAGGGAGTTTTTTTTTCGTTCGTGACAGAAATCGGGATGCAAGGGAAATAATTCGGATTTACATGCCAAGGGAGACAACTTAATTAAACAATTTTATGATTTGTATTGGTTTTGATTTAATTTTTTTTTCGTTTATTTATTTTTTTATTTAATAATGTCGTATCCTGCACATGTGCAGAATGCGATACTAATGTACGGAAAACAACTCCATTTTTTTTTTTTTTACAAAATTTGACAAAAGCACATTTCGATTTTGGAAAAAAACAAAAATAAACAAACAAACAAACAAACAAACAAAACCTTTGTGTGCATACAAATAAATAAATAAAAAATGAAGAAATAACCTAAAAATATTTTTTCTTAACATTTTAAAAAGTTTGCAACAAAACGGCATTGACACTTCTGTACGACAGTGCCATGAGTCGACTGAGACAAGTTATCAACCCCTGTTCTTTGAATGAGAAACGCCCTCTACCGGCCATTCTGTGAACTTCAAATACAAGCAAGTGTCTCCGAAAACGCAAAAATATATAATAACAAAATAAATAACAGAAAAACACAGCAAAAGCGAAACATTTATTGTATAAAAAATATAATTTTATTGTTTTAATATTCTTTTAAATGAGTGATTTATAAGTGAAAATAAACTGCTAAAAACATGAAACATTTATAGATTTTTTTTTAAAGAATTATTTGTTTTTTTTTTGGGGGGGGTGTCCTGTAAGATTGCATGGAATGTAACAACATTTAATTTATTTATTGCGGGCTATTATCCTAATCTTTCTTAATTGTTGTTTCACGACGTTTCGGCCAACTATTCCTCTGGCCTTCGTCATGTAGTAACCGTGACGGGATAGGAACTCTGAATCTCTGAACCGCATTCTCAGCAATTACTGCCCTCCGTAATCGTTGTCGTCTCACCACGTTTTGGCCAAGTAAGCCTCTGGCCGACTTTGGGTAGGATTGAAACCGCTATCTTCAAATAATTTTCACTTGGAACCGTAGAGATTACGGTCTGTATTCATTGCGCCACGGGCCCCAAAGGTTAGATTTTTTGATCTTATAAATCCATGTTTATTTATTATCTGATCCCCCATGGTCGGGTCCGTACCGAATAGTATATATATATATATATATATATATATATATATATATATATATATATATATATATATATATATATATGTGTGTGTGTGTGTGTGTGTGTGTGTGTATAAATATATGTATATATATATATAATGTATATATATATATATATGTAAGCCCTAAGTCCAACCACCCACCATCAATTATAAAACATATTCCTAACTCGATCGTAAGTAGACTCAGTAATAACTCAAGCGATGAAAATGCATTTAACAGGTCATCCAATATTTACGAAACAGCCCTAAAAAATAGTGGATACAAAAATATCGATATCAAATATAAACAACAAAACAACAACAACTATAATAAAATTAAAAACAGAAGAAAAAGAACTATAATTTGGTATACGGCCCCATACAATCAAATGTTAAAAACAAAACTTGGCAAGAAATTTCTAGATCTTATTGAAAAACACTTTCCCGCAACCAACCCCTTACACAAAATCTTCAATAAAAATACCTTGAAGTTATCTTAGAGTTGTTGCGAAAATTTAGAGATGATAATTAAGGCACATAATAACAAAATACTAAATGAAAACAATGTAAACAACAACAAAATAAACAATAAAAAAAGTAGACATCAGGACAGAAATAAAAACAACACTAGCAGAAATAATAATAATAATAATAATAATAATAATAATAATAATAATAATAATAATAATAATAATAATAATAACAAACCAACCCCGGACAAGTACAACCATACCATAAATAAAAATACTAATAACGAACAAGATAAATGCAATTGTAGACACCGCACACTTTGCCCAGTCCAAAACAAATGTCTAACAAAAAGCGTAGTCTATCAAGCAACAATATTTGCAAAAGAAAACCCGAATAACAAGAAATATTACATAGGCACGACTTCCTTAGATTTCAAAACCCGATACTATGACCACAAAAGCACATTCAAAAATAAAAAACACCGTATAAAAACAACACTAGCGAATAAATACTGGGAACTCAAAGAAAGCGGACATTCGCCGGTAGTCGAATGGAAAATAATAAGACAAGCTACCACATGCAGACATTTAGACGACCCATGTAATTTAGACGACCCATGTAAATTATGCCTCCATGAAAAATTCTCTATCCTGTACTTTAAAGAACCTCAAAATCTATTAAACTGTAGGCGGGAAATAGCAAACAACTGTGTTCACAAAATAAAACTTACTCTAGGATAGCGATACAAAATAGCTTTAAAACTAACAATAACAATAGAAAACAAATAAATAAATAAATTAAATAAACATGAATATACATAAACGATCACACGCATATGTGTATATGTATATATATATATATATATATATATATATATATATATATATATATATATATATATGTATATATATGTGCATTATTGTGTACACATAGGTATATTTATATGTATATATATAAAAAAAGAAGGAGAATGGCCACCTAAAACCACTAACCTAGCTCTAAAACAGATTCTTTGTTTGATAAAATGCATGCCTATTGGCTGGTAGGAAGGGGCGCGGTGGATACTAGAAAGCTGATTGGCCAACTAGTAATCCTCAACATGTATAAAAACAAGAAGCAACGACAGAATTCGCGCATAAGCCTGACGAATCCTATAGTTGGATGAAACGCAGAATATTCAGTGTAGCTTAATCGCCATATATATTTTATAAATTACTAACTAGCTCTACCTACGTATTGAGCACCTTTGAAGTAAATACTTAAAGTTTACGCATAAATCTATACTTTCGTATAGTAAATTTATGTGAATAAATGAAATAGTTATATATATATATATATATATATATATAATATTGGAATTCATTATTGAGATGAGTATTATTTATTAACTTATTTATTGCGGACTATTATCCTCATCTTTCTTAGTTGTTGTTTCAAGACGTTTCGGCAACTATTCCTCTGAGACGACAACAACTATGGAAGGCAGTAATTGCTGAGAATACAGTTAGGAGATTTAGAATTCCTATCTCGTCGCAGTTACTACCTGACGAAGGTCAGAGCAATAATTGACTGAAACGTCGTGAAACAACAACTAAGAAAGATGAGGATAATAAATAAATTAATGTAATACCCATCTCAATAATGAATTCCAATTAAATAATATATATATATATATATATATATATATATATATAAAATAAAATGGAGGTGGAAGGACCTGGATACTCAACGTTTTATGCGGGCTTCTTAAAGAGGGATGGTCATTGACCATCCCTCTTGAAGAAGCCCGCATAAATCGGGCGAAACGTTGAGTATCCAGGTCCTTCCACCTCCATTTTATTTCATATCGTCGGATTTAATCCAGCTCAACAATCATATATATATATATATATATATATATATATATATATATATATATATATATATATATATATAATTTGTTTTGTTTTTGTTTTTTTTTCACAATAAGATTTTATAGAAAATATCAAAATATAGTTTTAGTTTGTCAATGTAGCAAAATATAATTTGAAAAACATGAAACATTTATAGAGGTTTAATAATACACACACACACACACACACACACACACACACACACACACACACACACACATATATATATACACAAAGATAGCTTTTGTTTTCACAGAAGACTGTATAAACATATCAAAATATAATTTTAATATAGAACTATTTATTTATTTATTTATTTTTTTTTTCAATGAATGATTTTCATTGGAACTTTTTTTGGAATATAGTGTTTTTGCACAGTTACAAGGGATAGATTTCCCTTATTTGTTCAAAAATCCCTTTCAATGGTTGTCTTTAAATTTGTTCCGCCACATAAACTCCGCTAAGTAGGATTCCACCCTCAGTCTTGTTACATCTTTTTGCATGCTGCCACATGTTCTCCACATGGTTTGTCATTGCACCTGTTGACGGGCCAACAAAGTTATATCTGTTGTTGACCCGCAAATGATGGAATCCTTCCAATTCTAACCAACAATAAGACACGATGGTGGTACCAGGTCGTACATATTCTTTTATTAATGGAATTAGTGCGGTAGCATCTCTGCACGGTACAGTTACTAAAAAGCTCAATTTGGTGGCCGGTCATTAGCCACCAAGAATCCATAGTTGTCGCCTGAAACGTCCCGTGTTGTTTTTTCGCCGTGAAAACATGTAGCATAGTGTTAGGATCATATTTAAGAGATAGGATGGGGACATTCATATTGATGAGGGGAAGATACATTTATACCGTTCTGGAGTGTGTTTTCTAATAACATATATTAGAGAGGGTTGAGGTAGGGGATGCACATCCTAGGGAGAGTTACATAAAGTTCATAATAACGATGAGGGAGATAAAGTTCATATTAAGGATGTTTCACGCATTACCTTTTGCTGTTGAATGATGACACGACGCAGTTTTACAAAAACATGATGATAACTTCTTTATTATCGTATCGACCGATCGAATGATGATCACGTCAAGGAATTCAAAGTCGTACTACATGATTAAACGTTCTCCCTTCGCTTCTAAAGGGACCCCCTCTGATCATGTCAGCTCTGCCCGACCGACTCTGCTGACTGTTCGATCCGGACGCGACTGCCTCTGATCTTCGACTGACTCTCTGCTAATCCTAGCTTCTATTATTGAGAATCTCCCTTTCTGCTATGACGTCATATGTATGGCTCTAAACGTGATCGACTCACGTGGCTTAAATATACGTGGCTCAGCACGCTTCCAAAACACACTTCTGCAGAAAAGAATTCTCACTAACCTATTTTCAATATATTTTTAAATTGTATTATTCATTATTTTTTTTAGCCGACCTTTTTTTAATTCAATTTCCATAAAAGAATGAACAATTATTTCTTTTTACAAACAAACAATATCTAAACTATTTTATATGAAATTTAACAATGTGAAATTTTAACATTCCATTTTCTTAATCTGTTCCTGAACCTTGCTTACAAAGTTCGAATCTCGGTCTATCCTAATCTCATTTTCCACTAATCTAATGTTCTTCTTATTTACAGGAAAAGGGGACCTTCTCTTGTAACAAATAGACTTTCCTCTATTTCCACGGGGCACTCTTCACCACCAAGAACTTGTGGATGCTCCATAGAAAGTTCTCTGAGAAACATCCGCCAATCAGCTATGGTGTGGTCGGATTGAAAGTGATATTCTTTACGAATGTCCTTGTATCTGGCCATTTCATATGACCACATATATATGAAAAGAATAATATCTATGAGGTCAATTTTAGCCTCCGAGAAAAAAACTACCATTCCGGACGGAATGTCTCTTTCCACAAGACCGGCATCACCAGCGGAATCAGTCCCTGCCAGTACTTGTGCTTTCAAAAATCTTTTGGCGTCCACATTCACAAGACTCCGCAGCCGACAACAATCTATCCGCCTGTAAAAATTCAATAGTCTTACGGGGGTTTGAAGTGAATTGCATTGGTTTAATGAATTGATAGGTACGAGTTATCAACCCCTGTTCAACTGACACGCGCCCTCTATCGACCGTTTGTGAAACTAAAATACACACATGCACCTCGTAGCACTGTCGTATTATGTTAATAATAAAGTTGCAATAAACAGAAAATAAAGAAAAAGTTGATAAGTTTTGTTATACATCCGATAGAGAAATTGTTGTTTTGCTACTATAAATTAAAAAAATTAAAGATTTTCTTTAAAGTATGAATAAAAGTATATAATTTAAAGTGATAAAAGTATATAATTTAAAGTGATAAAAGTATATAATTTAAAGTGATAAAAGTATAGGTGGCTCTCTCTACCGTGCTAGACAACTACTAACACCCGAAAGTATCCCGTACCTCTATAAGGCCACCATTCGCCCATGTATGGAGTATTGCTGCCACATCTGGGCTTGTGCATCTGCTACTAGTCTCTCGCTCCTTGACAAGGTTCAAAAGAGAGTCGCAAACCTGATAGGCCCTGAACTGGCATCTAAGCTTCAGCCTCTGTCCCATCGACGAAATGTTCCATCCCTCTGCCTTTTCTACAAGTATTTTAGTGGTGAATGCTCTGACGAACTGCAATCACTTGTGTCCCCACGACGTGAGCACCCTCTACAAACCCGATAGGCTGCTAAATCCCACCCCACTCTGTAGAGATCCCTAGATGTAAAAGATCTTTTTACTCCAATAGTTTCTTCCCCAGAACCGCTAGACTCTAGAATTCCATTCCAGGTTCCTGATTCCCCAACAGTACTGACGTGCAGAAGTTCAAGTGTAACGTGAACCGACATCTTGCTGCCCAAATCCCTACATAGTACCCCAGTAGTTGTTGCCCCTGATAGTAGCCCCCTACACCAAAGTGGCAATTTGCCTTGTTTGGGGTGAAAATGTAATAATAAAAAAATATATATTATTTGCAAGCTTTACATTCTCTAACATGATTATTAAAGTCGCTAATATATTAAATTTCAACAGATCTCTCGGAGTCTCACTCTTCCGACATTGAACACGTGGTGTAGTGGAGCAAAAGGTATCAGTTTAATTTTAATGCATCAAAAACCAAGCGTCTATCTTTTCACTAGAAGCGCTCTGATCTCCACTTGATCCCAATTGATATGAATGGCTCTCGCTTCAAAGAAGATACCTGTTTTGATAAGCTTCTAGGTCTGGCCTTTACTCCAGATCTAAAATGGAAATCCTAGATGAAATTTGTTGCCAAAGTCGCCGGAAAAATGGTTTCGTCATTCTACTGTAAAAAAAGCATGTATTATATGGATATATTTTTGTAAACGTAAAACATAGACTTTTACAGTAATATATAAGTTTTAATTTTGCTGGCAGTTTAAAATCAATAAACATTTAGCGTTTTATTTTTACTGCTGGTAATGAAAATTTAGGTTTTTAACAAAACAAAACAAAACAAAACAAAAAACACACAATAAAAGGATTCGTTTTAAGCATCGGAAAATAAGCGCTAATTTTGCCGATTCCGATATCGATTCCGATTCTCCCAAAAGATCCGATTATCCGATTCCCGATTCCAATTCTGATTAATCATTTCAGCTCCAGCTTATACATAAGGTGTAGCGGAAATGCTTATTTAACGCTTTCTTTATTGTCTCCATTTCGACCCTCTCTTGGCAAGGACTGCATTGGTTTGCATTGGTTTGCATTTTTTATTTGAAAACGTTTGGACGAATTTCATTAAGCAGAATAAGAACGCCTATCATGATACTTCATGTTAACCAGTAATTCTACTATCTCCGTTGCAATTAAACTGAACGGCTCTCGTCTTGAGGACACTCCATGTTTAGACAAGCTTGTGGTCTGACCATCAATCCTGAACTGAAATGGAACGCATACATCAAATCCGTTGCCACGTCGTAGGAAAAATGGTTCGATTATTCTCCTGCTCCAGTAAATATCTCACTGCCGACCGATACAATCTTCTATTTGTATAAGAACCAAGTTCGTCCTAGGATGGAATACTGTTGTCACATATGGGCAGTAGCTGCCTTGACAGAATTCAAAACCAATTGCGTAATCTAGTAGGGGTTGCCCTTTTCTCTTCTCTGCAACCTCTTTCCCAGACATTGCGAGCTTGTCTCTGCTCTATCATGATTTAAATGGAAAGCGTTCGACTGAGCTCCAATCTTTGGTCCCCCATTGTCAATCATTCACAAAATAACACCCGTCTCGCCAAAACCACTATCAACTATCTTATTGAACCGTCCTCTTAAATAATCTAATTATAACAAATTTCCACTATTAACGATTATTATACTATTGTCCCAGTGACCACACACACACACACACACACACACACACACACACACACACACACACACACACACACACATATATATATATATGCTCGAGTGGCTTCTGTGTAAAACATCTCCAGCTGAAATTCCATGGCGTTCAAAATATTCATAGAGCACTAAGCTATATCTAAATTTTCCGAAGTATTGAATTTAGCGCGAATCATCATAATGCAGGTCATTCTCTTTTAATATCGATTTGTTCTAGTCTTTAGCCACCCCCTCCCCAATAGAACAACTATTTGTTGCACTTTAGTGCTATGAAATACTTTAAATAGTTTTGAAATGAAAAAGTATAAAACATCATCAAATTTCTCGTCCCACATCTCTCTCTCTCTTTCTATATATATATATATATATATATATATATATATATATATCGGTAATTATCGATTATTGGGGGCGCTGGAGTTACGGAGGATACATTACTGCATATGAATATCAGAAATGATTTTTTCTATTTTATTTTATTTAAAAGAAAACAAAAAACTCTGTAAAACTAAATGGAAGATTTTTCACAACGAAATCGAAATGAACAAAACTAACAGGTATCGAATCATTAAAGCCAAAATCAATAAAGATGTGCGCGGATCGATAATCTCTACATAAAAAAATCAATAAGCTGTGAGTGAGACTAAAACTAGAGCGGAATACAAAAAACAAAAAACAAAAAAACAAACAAACAAAAACAAACAAACAAAAAACAAAAAAAAACATGGAAAATAGAAAGCTTCGGCAATTTTTGTTAAACTGCAGTTTGCTAAAAGAAGATATTTTGTTCAAGGGAGGTAATCGCTTCCTCTTATGCTTGGACTTTATGTGTATGCGTGTATTTGGTTGCCCGCTCTGACCGATGAATGGTAGTTCTACCAGCGCTACTAATGTGTCCTCATATCCATGTACAGCCCAATTCATGATCCCACACTATTTGTAAGAAACATAACAAGCGAGGACACAACAGTTCCCTGCTTTCTTTGTGCCAGCTCCTTCGATTTCTAGAGGTCTCCATCGATTCGTTGTTTAATACCTCACTGTAATAAAACCTCCTATTTAAATAGCTTCTCTCCAAAGACTACAAGGTTGTGGAACTCTCTTTTTGCTCATTGTTTCCTTCTACTTACAGCCTTGGTCTTTTCAAGACTAAGGTCAATAGGCATCTCTTGTCATTGGAATAATCAGCTTCCGTTCTTATTAGCTCCTTATATCAAGTGTCTTCATGACTTGTCTCGAGCGATTTCCATAAAAAAGATCCACATCAGTAACGAATTATTTTCGATTAAACTTTAGCCAAACAAACGGTTTGGCGTGGTGACTCTTTAGCGAACTACTTAAATCCCTTTGTTTCCTTTCATACTTTCACTGTATTTAGTATAATTGCTATACGGCGTTGTCCAGCGCATGGACAACAAAACAGAAGAGTTAACGTATATTAAAAATATTCCTCTTAAAGGGCTCTCTCTACCCCTCTCTATCTCCCTCTATATGACTATCGCTTTTCTCCCTCTTACTCTTCCCTTTCTCTCCGTCTCCACTTCACCTACACCCACCTCTTCCAAAGTCAAAATGCATCTCCGGTCGCGAACAGAACAGACATAATACTTTGATTCTAGTCCTGAAGATAAGAAAGTGTATTCTGCGTCAAGTTTCGCAGCAAAGATCGATTGGAATGAATTATGTTTTGTTATTTAAAAAATATCTTTATAAAACTTAATCATTACAGACAATGGATCACACTGCATAAAGCTTAAGAGGGATAAATTCCAACATACTATATGAAATTTAATCATACCAGAAACATGAACATACTATATACAGTTTAACGTGACAAGCTTCAAACGTACCTTATATAATTTAATCATAAAAGACCAATGATATCCTACATACAGTTTAAACGTGACAAACTCCAAACATACCTTATAAAATTTAATAATAACAGACCGATGAAAATACTATATACAGCTGAAGCGTGACGGTTTTCAACATACTATATAAAATTTAATCATAGCAGAACAATAGAAAATCCTATATACAGCTTAAGCGTGACAACTTCAAACACACTATAAAAATGAATCATAGCAGAACAATGAAAACCTTATATACAGTTTAAACGTGACGAACTCAAGCATACCATATAAAATCTAATCATAACAGACCAATGAAAATCCTATATACAGCTTAAACCTGACAACTTCCAACATACTATATAAAATTTAATCATAGCAGAACAATGAAAATTCGGTACACAGTTTAAACGTGACAAACACCCAACATACTATATAAACTTTTATCATAACATACCAATGAAAATCCTATATACAGCTTACACCTGACAAACCCGCTACATACTAAATGAAAGTTAATTATAACTGACCAATGAAATCCTATATATAACGTAAACGTGACAAACTGCAAACAGACCATATAAAATTCAATCATAACAGACTAATGGAAATCCTATATACAGTTTAAATGTGACAAACCCCGAGCATACCATATACAATTTAATCATAACAGACTAAGGAAAATACTATATACAGCTTAAACGTGATACACTCCAAACATACCAAATAACATTTACACAGCACAGACTAATGATAATCCTATATACAGCTTAAACGTAACAAACTCCAAACATACTCAATAAAATTTTATCACACCAAACCAATGAAAATCCTTTATACAGTTTAACCGTAACAATCCGCAAACATACCATATAACATTTAATCATAAAAGACCAATGAAAATCATATATACAGTATAAGCGTGATAAAATCGAAACATACCTTATAAAATGTAATCATAACAAACCAATGAAAATCCTGTATACAGCTTAACCGTGACAAACTTCGAACACACTATATAAAATTTAATAATAACAGACCAATGAAAATACTATATGCAGTTTAAACGTAACAAAATCAGACATACCATATACAATTTAATCATAAAAGACAAATGGAAATCCTATGTACAGTTTAAACGTGATACACTCCAAACACGCTTTAATAAATTTAATCATAACAGACAAACGGAAATCCTTTATGGGCTTTAAACGTGTAAAACTCCAAACATACCTTATAAAATTTAATCACAACAGACCAATGAAAATACTATATACAGATTAAACGTGACAAACTGCAAACATACCATAAAAAATTATTCGTAACAGATCATTGAAAATCCTATATACAGCCTAAACTTGAGAGCTTCCTATTAACTATATAAAATTTAATTATAGCTGAACAATGAAAATCCTATATATTGCTTAAGCGGTACAACTTCCTACATACTTTCTAAAATTTAATCATAGCGGGCAAATGATTATTCTATATACAATTTGAACGTGGCGAACTCCTAACTTATCATACAAAATTTAATCATAACAGACAAATGGAAATCCTTTATACAGCTTAAACGTGGCAACTTCCAACATACTATATAAAAATTAATCGTAGCAGTACAATTAAAATCCTATATATACAGCGTATGCGTGAAAACTTCCAACATACCATATAAAGGTTAATCATGACAGACTAAAGAAAATCCTATATACAGCTTAAACGTGCCAACTTCAAGCATAGCATATAATATTTAATCATAACAGACCAATGAAAATCCTATATACAGTTTAAACATGACAATCTGCAGACATACCTCCTAAAATTTAATCATAACAGACCAATGAAAATCCTATATATAGCTTAAGCGTGACGGCTTTCAACATACGATATAATATTTAATTATAGCAGACCAATGAAAATGCTATATACAGTTTAAACGTGACAAACTGCAGACATACCTTCTAAAATATAATCATAACAGACCAATGAAAATCCTATATATAGCTTAAGCGTGACAACTTCCAACATAATATAATAAAATTTAACTATAGCAATACAATGAAAATCCTATATACAGTTTAAACTTGACAAACCCCAAAATACCTTATAAAATTTAATCATAACAGACTACTGATATTACTTGATACAGATTAAGCGTTACAACTTCCAACATACTATAAAACTTTAATCATTGCAGAACAATGAAAACCATATATACAGCTTAAGCGTTACAACTCCAAACATACCATATAAAATTTTATCATAATAGACACATTAAAATCCTATATACAGCTTAAACGTGTCAAATTCCAAGCGTATCATATAAAATTTAATCATAACAGATCAGGGAAAATACTATAAAAAGACAAACTCCAAACATACCGTACAAAATTTAATCATACAAGATCAATGAAAATCCTATATACAGCTTAAGCGCGAAAACTTAAAACATAATGTATAAAATTTAATCTAAGCAGACCAATGAAAATCCTATATACATTTTGAACGTGACAAACTCTAAACATACCATATTAAATTTAATCATAACTTACCAATGCTATGCTATATACAGTTAAAACGTGGCAAACTCCAATAATACCATATAAAATTTAATCATAACAGACCAATGAAAATCCTGTATATAGCTTAAGCGCGACAAACTCCAAACATACCTTATAAAATTTAATCATAGACCAATGAACATCCTATATACAGCTTAAGCGCGACAGACTCCAAACATACTACATAAAATTTTATCATAACAGACCGATGAAAATCCTATATACAGTTTAAACGTTACAAACTCCAAACATACCAGATAAAATTTAATCATAACAGACCAATGAAAATCCTATACACGGCTTAAACGTGAAAAAATTTAAACACACGATATAAAATATCATCATAACAGACCAATGAAAATCTTATATATAGTTTAAACGTGCCAAACTCCTAACATACCATATAAAATTTAATCATAACAGACCAATGAAAATCCTATATACAACTTAAGCGTGACAACTTTCAACATACTATATGATATTTAATCATAGCAGAACAATTAAAATCTAATATTCGGCTATAGAATTACAAACTTCTTACATATTATATAACATGTAAACGTAACAGACCAATGAAAATCCTATATACAGCGTTAGTGTGATAAACCCTAAATACACTATATAAAATTTAATCATAACAGACGAATGAAAATCCTATAAACAGCTATAGCGTGGCAAGCTACAACCACACTATATAAAATTTAGGCATAACAGACATAAGAACCTGCTATATTAAACTGAAACGTGACAGACAAAAATTGTGTATAAGACAGGCTAAAAAACTTCTACATCAAACAGACGTGACTCAAAATAATGACACATATAACTTAAGTGTGGTGCCCCCCCCTTCATGAAACATTAAACTTAAGCATGACGACAGTTGAAGATGCTATTTAACACGAGATAAGTCTATTCAGTTTTGCATGTTTCAGCGATGCGAATACTATTTCAAACTCTTGTTAGAGATGACCAACGGACAAAGCCTCTCCTATAAATGCGATGACATATGTTAAAAAACAAAACAAAAATCGTCTTCAGCCAAGAAAAACATTAGCGAATGAACCTGTGAGGGATATTAGTTGTACACACAGTTACAATCTGAGAAACGCTCAGCAAATATTTGCTCGGATGAGGGGTTTTGTCTCGCCGTTATTTCCAGCCGTTTTTATCCCGTCCCTTTTTGCTCGTAACTTAATCGATTGTTTGTACTCTTCGAAAAAAAGTAATTTTGATTTGAAATCTTTCTCATGCGCGTATTTCCTTTTCACGCTTAAAGCAAAGATATTTGCCTGACGCTAGACTTGTGGACAAAATCAACCGATTAAGAATAAAATTACGAATAAATCCCACCCAGATTAAACGGTGTGAATCTTAAGCAAGAACCAACGTAACACGCATGTGAACCAATTAAAAATTGAAAATAAACTAAGATGAATGTTCAAAATGTTTAACGATTCTTTTCAATTTTGACCCATTTTTGACACTTTAACAACAATTTTAACCGGGTAAAGACTAATACAAGTACGGCCTGTAAAAAATCCAATTATTTGTGGGTATCCACAGTCTGTCAAAGATTGAAGGAGCTCCTTTTATACCTCGATTAAATTTGTTTTTTTGACCTTGTCTAATGTTATAGTGTTTATTAAATTCCTCGACGTCTTAAGCGGCTCGGTGTTCATACTAATGTACACAAGCGATCCGTCCATCACTATTGATTTTGCGATCAATTTCCTGGCAAAGAAAAACACTTGCCGTGCGCGTCAAAAGTGTTTCTTCACACGGTGGCAAGTAGGTAAACTGACAAAGATGTCGACAAAGAAACTCTCAGTGCTGACACCATGAGATCCGTACTACACAAGTGCTACATTAAGACCAGATACCCTGATTCCTTGGCTCCTAATTATTTAAGCCCGAGGAAACATTTCGTTTAAAAGCATCCACAAGCTTCTAGGACTGACATTTACAAAATTTGAAAGATTTACAGCAAATCCTTTGCCAAGGTTGCTGGAAAAAATGTTGTCAGGATGATACACTGACAATAAAACACTAATCCGAAAGAAGGAGGTAATGCATGGGGGCATGGTATCATGACAAACGAACAAATACTACATTGCCCCCCAAAGGGGAAGTACTGTCTGAGAGGACGATTTCATTACAACTTAACAGATACTACGTTATTTCTTGCATTGAAAAATTATACAATAATACATCAATAAAAGGGATAGTATATTTTCGACTTCAGACAGACAGATACCAAATCTTAATTAGCAATAAAAGTGCAATTATCCATATGAATAAAACAGTAGCTATCTGTATGTCTGTCTGTGTGAAAATATTTAACTGATAAACTCTTAAACTACTGGTCACATAACTCTAAGATTTATAGGAAATCGTAATCATACACTAAGGATCATTTATAACGAGGAAAATCTGTGTTTTAGATGGAAGAATAACGCGTACAGAAATATGACAACAAGTTGAAATGTAAATATGTTCATTTCAACTAGCCGATATTTCTATTAGCTTGCGCATGCGTAAACTAACCATAGCTAAAAGTGGTTTAATTTTATAATGTTTTCATCTATTTGTCGATTTAGCTGAAACGGTAGGGAATATGGCTAGGACGCTAAATATATTGGTTTCGATTCTAGCTGATGACACCGAAGACGTTTCTTAACAACAACTTTTGAAATCAGTAACACACACATACAAACACATATATTAAAAACAAATAATTTGAGGGTAAACAGTTACATATGGTCGCTACAAATAGCCATCTGTTTCAGTCAATGAGACTTCCTCAGGGGCCCTAGAACCTCTCGACGCCACATAGAAAAATGGGGAAAAATGAAAGAAATTGAAAAAAAGAAAAAAAAAAAGGGGGGAAAAAGAGACCATATGTAACTGTTTAGCTTCAAATAAAATAAAAAAAAATTTGCTCTTTTTATTGAACACTATCTAACAACCTCGTTGTTTTCATTAGTCCCGACTTTTGAACACCTTAAAACTAACTCTCTCTCTCTATATATATGTATATTTGTTTATTTATTTCTTTTTAAAACAGTAATCTACGTACATGCATGTTTCGGGGTCCTACCCCTCGTCAGCGTAGCTTGACTGTTATTAGGACTCGAACCCTGGACCTTATGTATTTCAGTCCAGCGTCTTATCCATTACGCTATGATAACGATTTACTGTTTAATTTTTTCGTTTATATATATTTACGTAGTTTTTGTTGATTTTTAAGATCAGCGTCTTGAAGATCGGATGTTTTTATTTGTTTTGTTTTTTTAGAAACTGCCCAATTTTTTTTTTTTTGACGTAAACAAATAATTTTAATATCGTTTAAAAAATCAACAACAAAAACTACGTAAATATATATAAACGATAAAAACTAAACAGTAAATCGTCTATGTTATCATAGCGCAATGGATAAGACGCTGGACTGGAATACATAAGGTCCAGAGTTCGAGTCCTAATAACAGTCAAGGTACGCTGTTGAGGGGGTATGGCCCCGACACATGCATGTACGTAGATTACTGTTTTAAAAATAAAAATATTATTTGTTTACGTCCAAAATAAAAAATGGGCAGTTTCTAAAAATACCCCAAAAAACAAAAACATCTGATCTTCAAGGTGAAGACGCTAATCTTAATATCGTTTAAAAAATCAACAACAAAAACTAACTATATATACCAGCTTTACCCTGCCACGCATTGCTGTGGCTCAAATTGGCGCAATGGTAAAGTTCCAAAATGAGAAAATGCATGTTTCTTATAGGTTTAATTTCGTATGAGTACACAGTTTTTGTTGTTCCTTTTTCTTAGCTGATATAATGTTCTGGTTTGTTGACTCTTGAACACGTAACATAAATTGTTCATGTGAAAAAACAGTCAGTGTGTAGCTGTAAGCCATGCAATTGTAAAGATTGTTCCATGAGTTTTGTTGATGGTTGTTGCAAACGACAATAAAATAACGGAACTCTTTAAACTCTCTTCTCTTCTCTCTCATATTGGGGCATGCCTTCACAGCACTTCTGCAGCAGCTACGATCTTTATCCTACTGAGTCGATGCGACATCCCTATAGCGTATGACAGGTCTTTCACATCATAAGTATAGGATGGATGATTGTCGATAAATTAAATTAATTTTATTTGGAGAATTGAAACTTATGGGATAATACGTCTTATGTGAGGTGACTAGTCATTACAGAGATATGTGTGAGAAACAGAAAGATTAGTTCAATAAATATAATAGTTGTCTCCGCAAATACATGGAAATTTATTCTATGCACTTATAGGTTTGTAATATTTAGGTTATTCGGACTACTATTCTAATCTTAAATGTTATTTTCACATGGCCGATGAAAGCTCCGACCTTCTTTGGGGGCTTCTGTCCAACACAGGAATCTTTTTGTTGATCTGAGGAATCTGCACAGAATTTTGAACCGAAGCCTTTATTTAATAAACGGGGGTAACATGTTCTCGTTCATGATCAGGTAGAAGCCATATAACCTTTTCAGATATATTCTTAGTATTATCTACACTGAGAATTGAAACTTCAACTACAGGCGTTACATTTAGAACTGAATTTTTGACTAAGTAGTTTATCCGTTACGCCATGCTTCCTGGCAGAATAATCATCTAAAAAACCTATACAATATAATTTAGCACAGCCTCCATTCATTGTTATACCCAGGCAGATTACTATTTTCTGAGATGTCAAATAAACTTCATCATATTGCCGTATTCCCTTAAAAGCTGAACAGATGGCTGGTTTGATGGGTGGTCATCCGGTGCGCCGCTTGCCACCATGAAAAAAAAAAGAAGTGGGCGGAGAGAAAATGCTTTCGAAAACGTCTGAGCTGAAACTGTTCTGTTGCGACCTTCTTTCTATGTTTATAGTTCTTTTTTTTTACTTTATTATTATATTCCTTTCTATCCTGTCGGGCGCTGTTTGATATTTCTTACAAATTGGCACGGTTAGCTTTTTCGTGTTAAACTCACTTAAATAAGGTCAAAGACTAAAAAAGAGAAAAAAGAATACGGAAAATTTTTGGCCGATTTTACTTCCTCTTTTTTAACGTTCATATATATAATTTATATTTATGGAACCATTATGTCAGAGTTTTTGAGAATAGCTCGCGTTACTCTAAAATTAACAGATTTTATACCACCAGTGTCCAGCTTAGTAATAAGGATGATAAAACAAGGTGGGGATAAAAATAAAATATTTAAACAGTTAAATAAAGCATTTGTTCGTTATCCTGATGCTTTTGAATCGTTTAAGATAAACCAGACTATATTAATAAAGGAAATCCAAAATTATGTTAGCAATGTATAAAATGTATTTATAATTACATATCATAAATTAAAAAAAAAAAAAAAAAAAATGTATATATGTAAAAATAAAATATTTTTAACCTTTATATATCTAATTTTAAATAAATAAGAATGTAAATATAAAAAACTACTAATTATAGTGATAAGTAGTTAAATGGATTAATCCAAAGCTTATAAATACAAGACTGAAAAATTAAATGCATCCATTTTAAATGTGGAAATTGATGAATCGCACATGTAAGAAATTCATTTTTATACTATGAAAAGGTTAGTAATTGCAATTAAGAATAGGAAATTGGATAAAAAATTTTTTGTAACATGTCTTCTTCCTAAGATTAAGGGTGGTGGTGTTTGATCAACACTGCTGGGGAGCCATGAAGTAATATACTGTTTTGTTTTTAAATCCCCGAAACAGTGTTTCATGGTAAACAACTGATGATCCCTTGAAAAATAAAAAAGATAAAAAAAATTGGTATTATAGTAAATTCGAGAGAGTTTATGCAGTGATTGCAGGTGATTAAATGACTTACTGACTAAGTGTTTTTTTTTTTTTTTTTTTTTTTAACGAATGATAAAAAGTAATTTTTTGTGTAGTTTCAAATGTTAAAAAAACTTCAAAGACTATATATATATATATATATATATATATATATATATATATATATTAGAAATGGGAAGATTAATCGGAATCAAGAATCAGAAAATCAGAACTTTGGGGGTATCGAAAATTGATGTTACGTTTGTAATTTACATATTATTTATTTACTGCGATTCATATTATATAACCTAAATTTAGTAGCTTACTTACATTATAATATAATTGTGAAAGTTTCATTTTGTGGTTTTTATGCGTCAGTTTTTTAAGAGTATAAAAACGTTTTACATTAAGTATAGTTCAATTTTAATCAAAAATTAAAAAAAATTTAAATCTTAAATCTTGAAATTGCTATATATTTTTTAGAATATTCTCTTTCCTTCACTCTCCAAAGTTTCGATTATCTATAATATTAATAAAATTCCAAATGTTTATTTATTTATGTGTGTGTATATATACCAATCGTTTCCCTGAAACGTGTGAGTCCCTAGATTGTCCTTATCTATATATGGTTCGTAATGAAAAACACTGAGTCACACAAAAAAGCCCGAAATAAGGGCTTTTCGGCCGTTTTGTACAATTGTCAAAAAAAGTTATCTGCCCATGTCAACGGAATTTAGCACTGTCTGTATACAGTCGCAGTAACTTCTTTTGGCATGTAGACAGGACTTGTGGCGCAATGGATAACGCGTATGACTACGGATCAGAAGATTCCAGGTTCGAATCCTGGCAAGTTCGCAATAATTTTAACCATCATTTTATCCAACGTTAACTCATCCTTACCCTTAATTAGGGCATTTTTGTTTTTTCAGTGATTTTGTTTTGTGCATATTGGAATTTCCCATACCCCGAGTTCACAAGGTAAGCGTTGATGGTAAGACGATGTTGAGTGTACTTGATGTTGAATGTACTCGATTTTGTGTTTGAATCAGCGTTGTGTGTGCCGACGCAGCTCAGCCACTAGTTACTAATAATTCCAGAATGTTTTAACCATAAATTTCAATCGCCATGGTTAAAACTAAGGAACACAGCGAAGACGTCAGGAAGCTTGTTGTAGCATGCCATACCAATGGGGAGGGCTATGATAAGATTTCAAAGAAGCTAAACCTTCCCAAATCCACTGTTAGAGCCATAATAAACAAGTTCAAATCGCAAGGCCACATTATGAGTTTAGAGGGTAGAGGGAGAAAAAGGATTATTTCCCCAAGAGATGAACGGAAAATTGTTCGACAAGTAAAACAAAACCCAAGGATCTCTGTTGGGGAGATTGTTGATGAACAGAGCACCTCTGGAGTGAATGTATCTCGACATACAGTTGGTAGAGTTTTGAAGAGAGCTGGTTTAAAAGCATGTCGTCCGAGAAAGACTCCCTTATTGAAGCCTATGCACCTGAAAGCAAGGCTAGCCTTTGCAAAACGTCATATTGATAAAGATGTTGCATTCTGGAAACGTGTTCTATGGACTGACGAAACGAAAATAGAGTTATTTGGCCATAATAAAGTGTCTTATATTTACAGAAAATCTGGCGAAGCTTTCCTGCCTAAGAACACCATACTCACAGTGAAGCACGGTGGAGGCAGTTTGATGTTTTGGGGATCCTTTGCTGCCTCTGGACCAGGGCGACTTGTTAAGGTCACAGGTAGCATAAAAAAGGAAGATTATGTTAAAATATTGGATGAAAACCTGAAAGACTCTGCTAAAGAGCTCTCACTTGGTCGTCGTTGGTGGTTCATGCAAGATAATGACCCAAAGCATTCGGCTAAACTGACTAAGAAATGGCTTGAGGACAATCATATTAATGTTTTGGAGTGGCCATCACAAAGCCCAGACCTTAATCCAATTGAAAATTTATGGAGAACATTAAAATTGAGGGTAATGCAAAGGAAGCCTAAGAATCTTATTCAATTGGAGGATTATTGTCAGGAAGAGTGGGCTAAAATTACTACTGAAGAGTGCAACAACTTGGTTGTAAACTATGAAAAGCGACTGAGGAAGGTAATCAAGGCCAAAGGCTATACAATTGATTATTAAATAAATCGTGCCAATAATTTTGAACAAGGGTTTTTTGCAATTATGTTTGTTATTCCTTTGTTATTTATTTTTTCTAAAATCCGATTGCTGCATCGGAAAGGCCAGTTAAAAATACATAATATACTTTGTTATTTTCTTTAATTTAATCCCTTTTTTAGAATTTATTAGACAAAATTTAACTTTTATTTTACCGTGCCAATAAATATGATCATCATTATATATATATATATATATATATATATATATATATATATATATATATATATATATATATATATATATATATATATTATTCCTAAATATTATTAGTTTTTTGTGTTTGTTGTTGTTCGTCTTCTTAGTATTAGTTTACTAGCATTTCAGCCCGGCGTTGCCCGGGTGTTTGGAGGTGTATGTTGAGCAAAAATAAAAAAAAGCGGTCAATTTTTTTAAAATTTGACCCTCATTATGATCCCTTACGATTTATTATTTTGGGCTCAAATAAAATTATTAAGTTAGATACATGTCCAAAGAACCTATATCTAAAATTTCGAGTGTTTAGACCCAAAATTGTCGAAGTAGTTTGGTAGAGTTCTCAAAGGTCAAATCGTTGAACTCTGACTCCTTAACAGCCAAATTTCTTGCTGAAACCCGATCACATCGATTTTCTCAAATGTCAGTACTCTATATATTAAATTTCGAGTCCGTAGACTAAAAATTGACAGAGTTATTGCGTAGGGTAATGTACACAGACACACAGGCAGACAGACACGTTCACTTTTATAGATATATGAGCATGGGTGCCTGGCGTTGCCCGGGTATTTGGAGGTGTATGCTGAGCAAAAAAAAAAAAGCGGTAAATATTTTTAAACTTTGACCCCTATTATGACACCTTAACATTTATTGTTTTGAGCTCAACTCAAGTTATTAAGTCAGACCCATGTCCAAGGAACCTATATCTAAAATTTCAAGTGTGTAGACCCCAAATTGTCGGAGGAGTTTGGTAGAGTTCTCAAAGGTCAAATCGTTGAACTTTGACCCCCTAATCGCCAAATTTCTGGCCGAAACCCGATCACATCGATTTTTCCAAATCTCAGTACCCTGTATATCAAATCTAGAGTCTGTAGACTAAAAGTTGACAGAGTTATTGCGTAGGGAAATGTCCACAGACACACACAGAGACAGACAGACAGACAGACTCATTCACTTTTATAGATATATAGATATATAGATAGATAGATTAAACAAAAATATATACGTATACATAAATATATATGGAAACAATTTTGTGTTTACTGTAAACTTTTTACGCAAATATTATGCAATTATAAATCATGTAGAATATCTGCATGAATATAATTACACGCAATAGTTGACTAAAGATGATCATCCCATAAGAAAACCGAAAAAACTAATAGGGAATTAATTAAAATGAATGTTTAAAAGAATATGCAAATTGGCTAGATCTTTTGCTAGTGAATGCAATTCAACAACCCATATATAAGAAAATTGTATTTTCTTTTTAAATAAATAGAAAATAGAGATTTAATATGAATATGAACGCACACAAAAGAAAAACGGATTTATAGGAGTATAGATAGATAGATTATTATTATTATTATTATTATTATTATTATTATTATTACTATTAAATCTCAGTTTTATTCCAATATTTATAGGAGTATAGATTATGACGATAGTAAATTTTATTAATATTTTAATTTTTTTATATTCGTTTTCATCACCATTAAATTGAATTAGAATTTTAAATCTTCAATCAAAATAATACGCTTTAAATTGAATCTAAATTGACTAACGGGTTGATTTCATCGTTGATCTATATATTTTAAGCTAGAAGTTTGTATCTAGAAATGTCTATTTTATCGTCGATCTATATATTTTAAGCTAGAAGTTTGTATCTAGAAATGTCTGTTTTATCGTCGATCTATATATTTTAAGCTAGAAGTTTGTATCTAGAAATGTCTGTTTTATCGTCGATCTATATATTTTAAGCTAGAAGTTTGTATCTAGAAATGTCTGTTTTATCGTCGATCTATATATTTTAAGCTAGAAGTTTGTATCTAGAAATGTCTGTTTTATCGTCGATCTATATATTTTAAGCTAGAAGTTTGTATCTAGAAATGTCTGTTTTATCGTCGATCTATATATTTTAAGCTAGAAGTTTGTATCTAGAAATGTCTGTTTTATCGTCGATCTATATATTTTAAGCTAGAAGTTTGTATCTAGAAATGTCTGTTTTACTTCCGGTCTGTTCACCGCTTACACTTAAACATATTTTCAGATATGTTTGTGTTTTTCTTGTGTCTTTTGTTGTGTCTTTTTTTCTAATTTTTTATTGATACAAAATCTAAATGTTTTTATCAAAGTAATTTTTAAATTTTATAGTTTTGTGATTTTTCTACAAATAGTTTTATTTTATTTTTATTATCAATGTTTTCATTATTAATGTTATTATTAATGATATGATAATGTATATATATTTTATTATTATTTCTACTAATAGTTTTATTTTATTTTTATTATCAATGTTTTTTATTATTAATGTTATTATTAATGATATGATAATGTATATATATTTTATTATTATTTGTACTAATAGTTTTATTTTATTTTTATTATCAATGTTTTTTATTATTAATGTTATTATTAATGATATGATAATGTATATATATTTTATTATTATTTGTACTAATAGTTTTATTTTATTTTTATTATCAATGTTTTTTATTATTAATGTTATTATTAATGATATGATAATGTATATATATTTTATTATTATTTCTACTAATAGTTTTATTTTATTTTTATTATCAATGTTTTTTATTATTAATGTTATTATTAATGATATGATAATGTATATATATTTTATTATTATTTGTACTAATAGTTTTATTTTATTTTTATTATCAATGTTTTTATTATTAATGTTATTATTAATGATATGATAATGTATATATATTTTATTATTATTTGTACTAATAGTTTTATTTTATTTTTATTATCAATGTTTTTTATTATTAATGTTATTATTAATGATATGATAATGTATATATATTTTATTATTATTTGTACTAATAGTTTTATTTTATTTTTATTATCAATGGTTTTATTATTAATATTATTATTAATGATATGATAATGTATATATATTTCATTATTATTTCTACTAATAGTTTTATTTTATTTTTATTATCAATGGTTTTATTATTAATGTTATTATTAATGATATGATAATGTATATATATTTTATTATTATTTCTACTAATAGTTTTATTTTATTTTTATTATCAATGTTTTTATTATTAATGTTATTATTAATGATATGATAATGTATATATATTTTATTATTATTTGTACTAATAGTTTTATTTTATTTTTATTATCAATGGTTTTATTATTAATGTTATTATTAATGATATGATAATGTATATATATTTTATTATTATTTGTACTAATAGTTTTATTTTATTTTTATTATCAATGTTTTTATTATTAATGTTATTATTAATGATATGATAATGTATATATATTTTATTATTATTTGTACTAATAGTTTTAT
The DNA here is from genome assembly GCF_053919585.1 of Euprymna scolopes. Taxonomy (NCBI): domain Eukaryota; kingdom Metazoa; phylum Mollusca; class Cephalopoda; order Sepiida; family Sepiolidae; genus Euprymna; species Euprymna scolopes. The sequence goes on along the minus strand of NC_136496.1, from coordinate 105,557,718 downwards.
TTTATTTTTATTATCAATGGTTTTATTATTAATGTTATTATTAATGATATGATAATGTATATATATTTCATTATTATTTCTACTAATAGTTTTATTTTATTTTTATTATCAATGTTTTTATTATTAATGTTATTATTAATGATATGATAATGTATATATATTTTATTATTATTTCTACTAATAGTTTTATTTTATTTTTATTATCAATGTTTTTTATTATTAATGTTATTATTAATGATATGATAATGTATATATATTTTATTATTATTTGTACTAATAGTTTTATTTTATTTTTATTATCAATGTTTTTATTATTAATGTTATTATTAATGATATGATAATGTATATATATTTTATTATTATTTGTACTAATAGTTTTATTTTATTTTTATTATCAATGTTTTTATTATTAATGTTATTATTAATGATATGATAATGTATATATATTTCATTATTATTTCTACTAATAGTTTTATTTTATTTTTATTATCAATGGTTTTATTATTAATGTTATTATTAATGATATGATAATGTATATATATTTCATTATTATTTCTACTAATAGTTTTATTTTATTTTTATTATCAATGGTTTTATTATTAATGTTATTATTAATGATATGATAATGTATATATATTTCATTATTATTTCTACTATGTTCCCTATTCTGTCTCGTTTTCATTTTTCCTTTCCTCCATTCCTTTTATCTTCGTCAATATTCCTCTCTTTTTTTCTTTATCTTTTTCACATATATTAAATGCCATCATTTTTTTCTATTCTGAATGGTACATGATGTCACCCCCTGATAACATTTTTTGAAAATTCCTATGGCATTTTCATTACCAACTAAACTTTTCGGGTCTGGATCAAAGTGTAGTATCTGTTCTGCAAATGCTGCACTTAAGATACTTTTTACCAGTCAATGGAGGGGAAACTCTCTATACTGGGACAATTATTATTTTTGGTAACCAGAGTGCCCCCTTTTTGCCTACTTTTAGGGGAGCTGGTTTTTTACCCCACATTAAAAACAGCCTTGTGCCTAATTTGCTTTGGTGGGGAAGCAAACAAATACAATAAGCAGTATCGTCTGAAAACGTCTACACTTCCTTGTAACTAGCTGACCGATACATGCTCATGAATGTGTAGAGACAAAATGATGCACATGTAAAACAATTAAATAAAACATTATATATATATAGCCATCGAAATACAATCCTATTTCGTTGTATCACAACTCATCAGTGCCGCTTGACCAGCACTCCTCCAAAGCCGAGGATTGAACCCAGATTCATCGCGTTGATAGTCAGCGGTTCTACCGATCGACCCACTAGAGCGGTGCCCGCAAATAACCTCGCCAAATGTCTATTTTAAACAAACATTCATCCACCACTTTTATAGTGCTCAAACCGCTTATTTATAAACAAACAGCGAGCCTCGCATTTTTCAGCCAATTAAGTAGCGGGTGAGATTATTTACAAGTGCTCTATGCAAATAGGGCGGCTTAAAATATATTTGTAGTCATCGAAACACAGTCCTATTTTGTTGTATCACAACTCATCAGTGCCTCTCCCAAGTTGAGGATTGAACCCAGAGTACTAACGTTCTAAAATGCCGCGTACAATATAAATTAATCGAGTAAGAAAACACGTATACATAATTAATGACGATTAAAAACACACACTTTTATGAATTGTTCTAGAACCAGTTCGGTTAATGATAATGAATTCAGACGGATTCGGAATTACTTGGGCCTATAATTGCTAGAAATAAGGAAGTTAATTCGGAAGATGGAAATGGTCCAAAGAAGAACCGGTAGAGAGAAAATGTTTATTTTATACAATGAAATATGCCTAAAAAGAAGAATGCTTCCAATATATATATATATATATATATATATATATATATATATATATATATATATATATATATATATATATATATACTAGCATTTCAGCCCGGCGTTGCCCGGGTGTTTGGAGGTGTATGCTGAGCAAAAAAAAAAAAAGAGTAAATTTTTTTTAATTTGACCCCT
>NC_136496.1:105485686-105550686 GCF_053919585.1 Euprymna scolopes | reverse complement strand
ACTCAGACAATTTTTGGTCTAAACATTTGAAATTTTACATAAAGAGTATTCAGAGATAGGGCAAGCTTTTTGATCGGTTTGGGTTGAAATTTTGAGCTACAATATATAAATGTATATATGTATGTATGTATGTATGTTTGCATGTTTGCATATCTGCCTAAAACCTTTGACAAAGGCGATGAATTTTCACAAGATCAATATCGTTTGGAAGTTTGACCTTTCAGACAACAAATACCGAAAAATTGGCTAAAAACGTTAATTTCTTCACCATCAACTGGGAATTTTTCTACAGGGAGGGGTCGGTTTTTTCATCAATATTTTCGAAATTCATTCCCTCTTTTCGATTGTCTAGCCTTAATTTAAACCTACGTCACTTCCGGTTTGGCGGTAGTCGTAACAGCAAAGACGTCACGTTTTTTCCCCGTTCTTTTCCTCCTTCGCGGTACGGGTTCGAGCCTGCCTTCCTACTACAACTTTTTTTTTTGCTTAACACACACCTCCAAACACCCCGGCTAGTATATCTATAAAAGTGAATATTTCTGTGACTGTGCGTGTGTGCGTGTGTGTGTGTGTGTATGTGTGTGTGTACATTTCCCTACCAAATAACTCTGTTAATTTTTTGTCTAGAGACTCGAGGTTTGACATAAGGTGTATTGAGATTTGGGAAAATCATTTTAATCGATCTTTGGTCAGAAATTTAGTTGTCAAGGGGAAAACGTTTAACGATTTGACACTTGAAAAGTCTACCAAACTTATCCGCCAATTTCGGGTCTAAACACGCGAAACCTTAAACGTAGGTTACTTTGACATGGATCAAACTTTATAATTTGATTTGAGCCCCAAAATAAATATTAAGGGCTCGGAATTGAGACCAAAGTTTAAAAATATTGACCTCTGCGGTCTCTACAAAATTACTCAGCCAATTTCTTGTCTAAACATTTGAAATTGTACATAAAGCGTATTCAGAGATAGAACAAGCTTTTTTAACTGGTTTGGTTCGAAAATTTGAGCTGCTAAGGGTTCTAAATTAAAAAATGTTTACCTTTTGTTGTTTTCCTAGCAAACTACTCAGCCAATTTTGGGTTCAGACATTAGAAATTTATACATAACGGGTAATCAGACATGCAGCAAGCATTTTAATCAGTTTAGTGGCGAAAACATGGCTGCCAAATGGTCACAGTTGAAAGAGTTGACCTGTGCAGATTTTACAAATTCCTCCACCAATTTTGGGTCTAAAGACTTGAAATTTTAGATGTAGGTAGCTTTGACAGGGCTAAAACTTGGTATTTTGATTTTTAATCAAAATAATAAATGTTAAGAGTAAAAAAAGACCTCTGCGGTCTCTACAAAATTACTCAGACAAATTTTGGTCTAAACTTTTGAAATCGTACATAAAGTATATTCACACGTAGGGCAAGTTAGGAGCAGTACATAGGGCCCGAGGTAAACCGGGCTGAACAGCAAGTATTCTCATATACCTAGAAGTGTAACGTGATCGTTACATTTTATTTTTATTTTTACATGGAGATCATCACTTATCAAGCCCGGAAGCCACTCGAGAATAAGGGTTATTTTGCGTACAGTAATCAATGGGAAAATATCGTATTAAGTTGATATTGGAGATTTGATAAAGTGTCTTACTTAAGGGAGCGATTAATCAGGAATTTGTTTATGTAGACTTGAAGATGTCAAAGTTGTAGTCAGGTGGGAAACAGGCAAACGGAAGAGAATATATCAGGCGTGCACTTCTCAGCAAAAAAAAAAAGAAGCTATATTCATGGAATCTACGTTTAGATTAAGGCACAGATAAAGAGTGAGGGAAATTACTGACAGTGGTTTTAGCTAGACGGTTGTTTATCATGAAGGATTGGCGAGGGGAGGCAGAGATTGGAGCTCGGACGAGCAATTGCCATGGAAATGATAAAACAAAGACAGGCTCGCAACGTCTCTTCTGTGGGAGAGAGGTTGCAGGGAAGAGAAGAGGGTATACCCCACTAAACCACGAAGTCTATTTTGTACTTTGTCAAGGCAGGATAGGCTGTTTTTTGAAACTCCAGCACAGATGTGGCATCAGTACTCCATCTTTGAATATACTTGGCTTTTATAGAGATAGAAACTTGCATCAGTAGTGAGATATCTTCTGGAGCCGTAGAAGGATCCTACTATTTTCCCAGCGGCCCGAGCAACAGACTTGATATACGTGTTCCATTTCAGATCAGGAGTAAAGGTCAAACCCAGAAGCTTGTCAATACATGAAGCCTCCCCAAGACGAGAGCCATCCATTTCAATTGATGCTAGATGAGGAACAGAGCGTTGATGATGTAAAGTTAGGAGCTTGGTTTTAGATGCATTACAAGTCATCAGCCATCTCTTCCCCCACTGAACCACGCGCTCAAGGTCAGAGGAGAGGGAATCAGAGAGAGCTTTGTCATTTACGGCCTTCGATGTGTTGCCGTAGATGGCCGTGTCATCAGCATAGATGCCAACGAATGAATTAAGTATGTGTTTCGGGAGATCATTGATGTAGACCGGGAAACGAGTTGGACCCAGGATGAACCCCTGGGGGACTCCAGCATTAATACTGTGGGCCTCTGATTGCTGCCCATCAACCACTACTCTTATGAACCTATCAGAGAAAAATGATTTAATTATCGAGAAAATATTTCCAGTTATACCGTAGCTGGAAATCTTGTGAAGTAGGCCCTTATGCCAAACCTTATCGAAGGCCTTTGATATGTCAAGGGCAACTGCCCTAGAAAGGAAGCCTTTGTCAAGGCATTAACTAATCCTATGAGATATAACTGTTAGCACATCAGCTGTACATCTAGCAGAACGGAAACCATATTGCATGTCACTAAGGAGGTTATTTCTGTTGAGGTGGTTGACTACTTTTTTATTTAATATGGATTCCAGTAACTTACTCATGACACACAAGAAACTTATTGGTCTGTACTCAGAGGCATACTGACGAGGTTTTCCAGGGTGTTGGAAAGCACTTCCCGTTAAGGCAGCGCTTAAACAGTTTTGTAAGTATGGGGGCAAGTTCTGATTGAAGCTTTTTCAACACTATAATTGGAATGCCGTCTGGACCAGTTGCTTTACTGGAATCAAGGTTCTTGATTAGCTTGGCGACCTCATGCACATATATTTGTATGTTGGATAGCGTGTTGTCTGTTGTAGGAGGAAATACGGAGAGTTGTTGCCCTTCGTCGCAGAGAGTAGAGTTAGCTGCGAAGTTCTTGGCAAATAGTTTGGCCTTGTCTGATGCTGATGAAATGACCTCAGGCCCATTGATGATGGTTGGGATAGAACGCACGCATCTGTTCAGGATCCTGTTTGCTATTTGCCAAAACTGGTGGGAACCAAGCCGCTGCTCAGCTACTTTGGATTTCACGGACTGAGCATATAGCACTCTTGCATTTTTTATTACTCTTTTACAGTGCTTGCTGGCAGTCCTGAAGGGAGCTTTAATCTCAGTACATCTATTCCGTTAGTAGCTATGGAAAAAGTGATTTCTGTGCGCAATGGCAGCAGCACATTCTGGGGTGAACCATGGCTTGCTGTTAGGTTTTTGTTGGAATTTTTTGGATGGTATGAATTGGTCTATGCCTACAATTAATTCGGTCAGGTTTGATATTATAGAAGATACATCTTTTATAAACATGGAATGCAGAGGTAGATCAGATATGAAAGTACGGAAGCTATCCCAGTCAGCCATAGAGTATCGATATACAGTACAGTAGAGAGGTACATCTGAAGACTTATTTTATTTCATTTTTGTCTTAACTGATACAACTGTGTGGTTGGAGGATTCCAGAGGAGATAGAACGGAACATGAACATAGCCCAGGGGAAGTTGTGAGAAAAAGGTCTAGAAGGCTTGCATACTGACCAGTAGTATCGGGCACACGGGTGGGTTCGTGAACAATCTGAGTGAGGTCATCAGCATTGACAAAATCATGACAGAACCTCCCCTCATCATCTATTTTATTTGAGTGGGTCAGCCATTCCACATTATGGACATTGAAGTCACCGCAAATGTGAATGTTAGCCGAGGGATGAGCAGACAGGATGAGGTCAATTTTCTCAGATTACTTTTAAGGACAGTAACCCCGCTGTTGTGGGTGCGATAGAGGGCAAATATGAATGCAGTGGTGTAAGCAAGTGCAACCCGGAAGCACATATAAGGTAAATTAGGGTCTTCTCTGGAGATATCTCTACCACACGGGAAGCCGTCTTTAATGTAGGCGCATATTCCATAGCGATCTTAGTGATCAGATTTAGATGTTCAGTTATAGTATCTTTTTAGAAATAATGAAAGCTGGAACTGGTTGATTAAAGGTAATTTTAAAAGATCTGTTGAAAGCATCTTAAGGACACCACAGGAAAAAGCCAGTCGTACTGTTATATTATGATGTACCCAAAAGAGGGTACCATACATCATACAGCGATATGTACTTGTGACGAAGGGTTCACCATTATGTGTGTATATGTCATTAAATGTCTATAGTGGTTCTTCACTATCTGAACCCTAAGTTATGTTGTTGCAGTCTATTTTTGTTCCAATGCTATGATCGTTTAAATGTTCATATGCGGCTGTGTGTGTGATATATGTATTTTGGACATACCTTATGTTCATGGATCGTTGATCTTGGTCCACCTAGAATTCTCTTGCTCTTGGAGGGGAAGCTGGAACCTGTTTCAACGAATATTCATTCACTTCAAAGAACGCTGGTTTGCTTTATATAGTTTTTTTATTCACTTTCCAGGTGTCGATCGCAGAAGAATAGGAAGTGAATATCTTTGCTTGAGTGCTTAATACTAGGTCTCCATTCTAAGACACGCCAGCTCCATCCCCAGTGAAATGGGACGACCTGTTAAACCGTCTGCTCTGCTCAATCTCCAAATTCCAACTCCAATGTGATCTCCAGCTAACCTGGTCCACGTGACTCACACGTAGATCCGGTCAGCTGATAAGATCTTCCGGTAAATTTGTCTATGATCTAACTTTGTTATATTTTAACAGCCTTTTATCAATATTCTTCATTTTCATCTCCAGTTAGATATATAGATGGATAAATCGAGATGGATAGATACAGAAATAGATAGATAACTAGATCTAAAGATATATAGATAAATAGATCGATCGACAGACTGATAAATAACTACAAATACTTTCTTGTGTTCGACCTACTACATAACAGTATTAGATCCATCGCACACTACATCGATAACATTGCAGAATCACTGAAGTGGTATGATCATAAATCAGAAGTGGTACAGAAAAACAATAATGTCATACTTATGTGGGATATGCAAATACAAACTGAACATTCCAAACTTGACATATATTTTCTAAACCAGGGAACTTGTACAATTATTGGTATAGCTTGCTCTTTCGATATAAGAGTACAAGAAAAAGAACACGAAAAAAAAAATATCAAGATCCGAAATAAGAATTAGTTAGACTATAGAAATGTAAAGAAGTCAAAGTTGACAAGAAAGTTATTGTGGTTTTTAACTTTTAAATTCAAATGAACATATCGCAGCTCAAACAAAAATTTATTGATCGAAAAAAAAAAAGCACGATCAGAATCAACACATCTTTGCCAACGCAAAACCAATGTATTTATGCCAGTAACGTAAAAATTGCGTTTTAATGGCAATGAAATTGCGTTTTAATGGCAATGAAATTGCGTTTTAATGGCAATGAAATCGCCGAAAGCGTTTCTGATATCGCTTATGTTTTTGAAGCATTTCTCACGAAAAAGTTGCTGAGATACTTGAAAACATGGTAGTCGGTAGGTGAGAGGTCTGGAGAGAGTATGGCGGATGAAGCAGAGTTTTGTAGCCGATTCGTTCAACTTCTGCAGAGTCAGTTTAGCAACGTGCGTCGGGCATTATTATGGTGGAGAATAGTACCTTTTTGTTGACTAATGCTGGGTGTTGTTGTCGAAGTTTCTGATGCATTTCATCCATTTGTTGACAGTACTTCTTCGTCGTAAGAGTTTCGCATGCCTTAAAAACTGTAATGGATGAGAACTGTCGCAGACAACCATACAGCCAGCATGATCCTCTTTTGGTGCAATTCTGGCTTCGGAAAGTGTCGTGGAGTTCTGTCGGAGTCTAACCACTGAGATGAGCCTCACAAGCTATTGCAATGAACCAACTTTTCATCGCAAGTCACAACCTGGTCGAGAAACGGGTCGTTCTTGTTGCGTAAAAAGAAGGCAAGATGACACTTCTTAACGGCGTTTCTTTTATTTGTCATTCAATTCGTTAGGTACCCATTTATATAGTTTTTTTTTGTCTTTCCAATCTTTGTCAAGTAGATGGAAATTGTCGTATACATTATTTCTAATTTAGAAGCAAGTTTTAGAGCAGTTTTGCGTGGATTGGCTTCGACTTGGGCTTTTAATTGATTATTGTCAACATCCGATGGCCGACCACTACGCTCACCAACCTCAAGACTCCTGTTGCCGCCACGAATTTTTTAAAACCACAATTGTTTTAGCTGTGGTTCATGGGTCAAACGCTTCGTTGATATCGCGAGCTGTGTTAACAACTTTTCGGCCTAGCTTGAATTGAAATAAGACAATGGTGCGAATTTGCTTTATTTCCATCTTGTATTCATTGTTCTAAAAACATAATTGCTTTAAAATGATTGTAATTTAAACGATTAGACTGTACGAAATACGTTTTTTGAAATGATATATAAAGCAAAGATCTCATAACAGGAACATTTGAAAATACATCATTTGAAACCAAAATTAAAAATTCCGCAATAACTTTCTTATCAACCTAATAATTGGAGCGCTTTGGACCATGCCGAAAAACTACCGTAAATGGCTTAACTTGAGTGATAAGACAGTTTCTCTTGTCGACTTTTCAAAATGCTTGTCTGTTAAGAACGGTTAAAGTATTAAGGTACAGTTTGGAAGTCTAAAGTCAAAGGATTTGACCAGTTGGTTTAGTTGTATGTGAAACGAAAAAAAAAAAAAAACCTTATGGTTGAATCCATTTTCTTATCAAAATTCAAAATCGTCCTATGCAAAAATATTGGATACATGACATTTTTTTCAAATTTTAAATCTAAACATTGTATTTAAGAGACTTTAAGTATTCACATTTTCGATAGGATTGGAACGTTATCTCTGACCAATTACAGAATCACACAATTATTTCCAACATAATGTAACTAATCATCTGACTATTTGATGTGCATTCTGCGATCCAAGGATTAAAAATGGTAAAAACTGAAGAATTATATAAAGATATGCGAGAGTCATTGAACGTCACAAAATAAAACAAGATTAGCGAAAGATCATTAAATGAATCTAGCATTAAATATATTAGAACATATTATCAGAAAGTATAAGTAGTTTGACGGCGGTACAGCAAACCTTTCAAGACATGGAAGACCGAGAAAAATAAATGAAAGTATTTCAAGGTGGATCAGCAGAAATGTACACAAAAAAACAAAACAAAACAAAACAAAACAAAAGCAAACAAAAAACTTCATTACTCACACTGAAATCTAAATTGATCTTTAGGGTACTGAAATTAATGTGAGTACATCATTAGAAAGGGAGTTTATATAGTACGGGCTTTCATTCAAGGTCACCAAGAAAAGTTGCCTTTACTGGAAACCAAACATGTTAAAGATCGATTAAAGTTTGTCGAAATTTATGAAAAGGAAGATATGCATTTTTGGGAAAAATTATTTTTTTTTGATAGAACGAAATTTGAATTATTCGGAAGAAACACAGCGACAAATGTGTGGCGAAAAATTAGCACCGTCTTCAACAATCACACTACCATCAGAGCAGTTGAATTTGAATGATTCCATTATGATATGGGGAAGCTTTTTATCAAATGACATTGGTGAGTTACATGTTATCCAGAGTAAAATGAATGATATCATGTACGAAAATATTCTGGAGAATAACCTTCAGAAATCTGCAACTTGTTTAGGGCATGGTCGGAATTACGTGCTATGACCCTAAACATACCGCAACTTACAAAGGAATTATATGAAAATAATGTTATTAGCACTTTTATTTAGACATTTGGTCAGTCTTCTGACTAGAATCTAATTAAAAGTATAAAGGTTAAAGTTCATCAGCGGAATCCACAAAATATCAAGCAATTAGAGGAATTGTTCAAAGAAGAATGAGGTAAAGTAACGGTGGATTAGTGTGAAAAACTTTGAGCCAATTATAAAAAGCGACTAGAAGCAGTAAAACAAAGCAGACTACGCAACAAAATAGTAAATACTTTTAAAATGGATAAGTTTGAACTATAATAAAAATGGATTCAACCATGTTTTTTTTTTAATTTTCCTTCCACATAAAACTAAAACTTTACATGATATTTCTTAGAAAACATCAAGCAAAAATGGTGAACACAAACTAGATCTACAACGGAAAATAGTATGCATCTAATGTTTGTGTGTGTCACTGTATATACGCATCTTATATATATATATATATATATATATATATATATACATATATGTGTGTGCGCTCGCGTTGTGTGTGTATATATGCCCTTATATGAAGAATCGCGAGGAAGAATAAAACACATATGAAAAATAAACGGAAACTATATATTCGATGATATATTGCACATTTGAGACAACATTTTTACGATCTTGGCTCCAAATTGATTAAATATTTTTACAACATTTAAAAACGTTATTCTAAATAATGGCGTGTTCGTGCCAGCCAATCATTTTATCTTTATTTGAAACTTTTCCAATTTTACTTCCATAATCCGACATTTACATTTGATATTTGTACAAATTTAAACAAATAAATATGCAAACAAAACAAATAAATTAAAACAAAGTTAATAAATACAAAAAGCAAACCTTCTCGGGTCGTAAAAAGATGTACCAAACACAAAAGATGGAAATATTTGGCAAACGACCAAGAAATAAAATATATAACGATTTGCCGGAATGTGTCGACTTTGGTGAAAACGTTGTAGCTTTTTTGATGTTTATTGACTCTAAATATCAGTTTTCGCTCTTTATTTCATATATTTTACTAAAGTTCAATGCTGTATTTGTCCTTTCTTACCCTGACGGCGGAAAACCTGCAATTGCACCGGGCAAAGCTATCTCATTCGCTAACAAATTGTAACGTTACAGACATTTACATACGAGTTAACATGTAGACAATCAGGGCACAATACGTTGTAGACTCAGTCGAAAAGGCGACAAAGAATTAGAAAAAACTTTAACTCACTGTTTAAGGTTTTACGAAAATATCTTTATTCTTTATTCTCCAGCCACGCGTGACTTCTCATTACGGCTGTGACGTCACCCACGTCTCTAACGTGATCGTCTTGCTTAACGTTCTCGTCGATCTGTGCACACGTTCCTTTTATTGTCTTTTTTCTTTACCGTGATGTTCGCTCTCTGTTACATAATATATATATATATTTTTTTTACACAGTGATCACCACTTATCAAGGCCCGGAAGCCACTCAGGGATAAGGGTTATTGCAAGTACATTACGTTAGCGTGGAGATTTGATGAAGTGTTTACTTAAGGGGGAGGTTCATTAGGAATTTGTTAACATTGGATTTGAAAGCATCCAAGTTGTAGTCCGGTGGGAAACACACGGACGGAACAGAGTTCTACAGGCGTGCAGTTCTAAGAAAAAAAACTTTGTTCATGGAATCCACGTTTTGATTTAGGCACAGATATAGAGTGGGGGAAATTTTTCACAGTGGATTCAGCTAGACGGGTGTTTTTCGTGAAAGATTGGCGAGGGGGGACCAGAGATTGGAGTTCAGACGAGCACCTGTCATGGAAATAACGATAAAACAAGGATAGGCTCGCAACGTCTCTTCTGTGGGAGAGAGGTTGCAGGGTAGAGAAAAGGCATCCCCCACTAAGCCACGAAGTCTATTTTGTACTCTTCAAGGCAGGATAGGCTTTTTTAGCAGCTCCTGCCCAGTTATGGCAGCAGTATTCCATCCTTGGACGTACTTGGCTTTATATAGATAGAGAATTGCATCCGTAGTGAAATATCTTCTGGAGCGGTAGAAGGATCCCACCATCTTTCCAGCGACCTTGGCAACAGACTTGATGTACGTGTTCCATTTCAGATCAGGAGTAAAGGTCAACCACAGAAGCTTGTCAAAACACGGGGCCTCCCCCAGACGAGAGCCATCCATTCCAATTGATGCCAGCTGGGGACCAGAGCGTTGATGATGTAAGGATAGGAGTTTGGTTTTGGATGCATTAAAGGTAACCAGCGACATCTTCCCCCACTGAACCACGCGCTCGGGATCAGAGGAGAGAGAATCAGAGAGAACTTTGTCATTTACAACCTTTGATGTGTTGCCGTAGATGGTCGTGTCATCAGCATAGATGTCAACGAATGATTTAAGTATGTGTTTAGGGAGGTCATTGATGTAGATTGAGGGACTCCAGCATTTATATAGCAGGTCTCTGAATTTGTCCATCTACCACTACTCTTATGAGCCTATCGGAGAGAAATGATTTAATGATAGAGAAAACATTTCCAGTTATACCGTAGCTGGAAATCTTGTGAAGTAAACCCTTATGCCATACCTTGTCGAAGGCCTTTGGTATGTCAAGAGCAATTGCCCTAGAAAGGAAGCCTTTGTCAAGAGATTCACTAATCCTGTGTGATATAACCGTCAGCACATCTGCGGTAGATTTTGCAGAGCGGAAACCATATTGTGTGTCACTAAGAAGGTTATTTCTGCTGAGGTGGTTGACTATTTCTCTATTTAATATGGATTCCAGCAACTTACTCATAACACACAGGAGACTTATTGGTCTGTACTGAGAGAGAGATGAATTATCACCTGAATTCTTAAATACAGGGCAAACTGATGAGGTCTTCCAGGGAGTCGGAAAGCACTTCTCCTTAAGGCAGCGCTTAAACAGTTTCGTAAGTATGGGAGCAAGTTCTGGTTGAAGCTTTTTTAACACTATAATTGGGATGCCATCAGGGCTAGTTGCTTTACTGGAATCTAGGTTCTTGATTAGCTTGCCGACCTCATGCACGGATATTTGTATGTTACCTAGCTTGTTCTGTATTATAGGAGGAAATATGGGGAGTTGATGGCCTTCGTCGCATAGGGTAGAATTAGCTGCAAAGTACTTTGCAAATAGTTTGGCCATGTCTGACGCTGACGAGATGACCTCTGGTCCATTGATAATGGTTGGGATTGAACGCACACTTCTGTTCAGGATCCTATTTGTTATTTGCCAAAACTGGTGGGATCCAAGCCGCTGATCAGCTACCTTGGATTTAACAGACTGGGCATATAGCTCTTTTGCATTTTTTATGACTCTTTTACAGTGGTTGCTGGCAGTCTTGAAAGCAGCTTTAGTCTCAGTGCATCTATTACGTTGGTAGCTATGGAAAAAGTGATTTCTGTGCGCGATAGCAGCAGCACATTCTGGGGAGAACCATGGCTGGCTGTTAGGTTTTTGTTGGAATTTTTTAGATGGTATGAATTGGTCTATGCCTACAATTAACCATTGATCTGATACTATAGAGGACACTTCCTTTTTAAACATGGAGTGCAGAGGTAAATCAGATATGAATGTACGGAAGCTATCCCAGTCCGCCATAGAGTATCGGTATACAGTACGGTGGGGGGGTACGTCTGGGGACTTATTACATTTCGTTTTTTTCTTAACTGATACGACGTAGTGGTCGGAGGATCCTAGCGGAGAATGAACGGGACATGAACATAGCTCAGGGGAAGGACCTCTGTGGTCATTGGTTTCAGGATGCCATCCAATTGTTTGAAGTTATTTTTCAGAGGATCCAGTTATGAAATCTGCAGAGCAATGACTGCTTGTGTCCAGACCCTTGCTTGGTCATGGACTCTTAAAATTTGCTGCTTTAGAGCTCCAGGTGTTGGAGGGAGCCTGTCACTTTTTGCCCTATGATTGCAGAACAGATGTCATCGCAATTCAGGGATTATTTTTATGCTGATCCCTTTTGGCAAGTAAGCTGCACCTACAAAGGACTCCAATGTTACCAGCATTCCCTGTCACTTCTGTTTCATCCATAAGCATTTGCAGAGCATTGACAACATCTGCACCTGCTTTGAGGTAGATCTGCAGTCAGGTTGTCTTGCATATACGGGAGAACCTCCCTGTGTTGTCGGCCCCAGTGAAAGCCTTTGCTTTTTCTTTACCTAGAGATCGCCACAGTGGTTCAATTTGTATAACACCAGAGGCGATAGAAATGGACGCATTTTACAGCAATAGTTTTCTGTGACTAGCACTAAAACGCCCGTATCTGGGGAAGAAAATAACAACTGTGCATCAGGTGGGTTTCGCTGTGAAGCCAGCACAGCCTGGTGGATCAGCAGTGTGTCTGCTTCCTCATGGTTATTTACTTCAAAGATCAGGTCTTTGTTGCTCTTAGTGTATCCAGAAGCAGATGTGATGATCAGCTTGGATGATCCCCTTTCGTACTCCAGAGTTTGGGCAGCAAGATAGTCAGATCAACCATCATCTTTTCATGGGAGAGGAACCTCCTCATTGGGATGTATTTGATTTTAGTGTCATCTCTGACTTGATACTGAACAGCTTTTCTTTGTCTTCGTTTATCTCTGGTTTCACTCTTCAAAGAATATGTGTCAAAACCGAGGATGATTTCATAATAATCTCGTGTTAGTTGCATCAGTCTGTCATTGAAGCAGCTACTCAGATCCTTGACTATCACTAGAGTTGCTGGTTTCTTGGTCAGCTTCTGCACAAGCACCATGCCATCCACCAATGCTATCTTCTGACTTGGCTGATCAGTAGATGTGGGATCTGTAAATCATGTATCCGTTGAATCTTGGTGGGTAGAACTTCCAGCTTGAGAGAACTGATCTTCATGGGGCATTTATTCTCTTGTCAGCTTCTCAAGTAGATGGATTAACTTTGACTTGTCGTGGCATTGCAGCATTGTTTCATCAGCTGTAAACAGTTCTCTTGGTATCAGAGTGAATTCATAGTTTCATATGGCCTCTTTCTAGTTGATGTATCGGTTTGTACCATCAGCTTTGCAAACAGGCCCTTGGTCTCCTTCAGATCCACAGCATTGTCTCTGAGTTTCACTGTTATCGTCTTGTTCCCAGAAAGGAACATCTTGTTCTCTTTCTTCACAGGGGCCCAGAGGCTGACATCTCAATTGATCCGCTCTGACACGTAATCCTTACACAACTTCTGTCCAGTGACATCAACCTTCAAGATCTGTGGTACATACTCATCTAGGATGTACACATTAGTAATCACATTGTACAGTGTTTCCCCTTTAGTGGTAAAGGGGGTTCCATGGCTGAATATGGCCTTCCTTGATTTTGTCAACTGTACCATGTGCCCTCTTGACTGCATTTGGTCCAAGTTCATGATGCTCTGTGATTCTGTCAGCTTCCCTATCAAACTGACCCTTGAACTCTTTTGACAGACGTGAAAGTTCTGGTGGGGCCAGAAAAAATCTCTGTCTGGCATTGCCATTATTGAAGATGCCTATGCTGTCAGAGCAGTTTCCATGAGAATGACACGGCGATGTGAAATAGCGTAGCCATGTGCATTGAGAAGATTCAACAGTTTCTTGTTGCATGTGTCATGGTGGACAGTCAGTGCAAGTCCTAGAACCTGAGGATTCCCTTGTGCACGGGGTGACTTGAATTCTGATTCATTTCTTGGCTTGTACCTTACCTGTTTACTGGATTTGAACCCATACATGATATTCTGACTCACCGTCAGTGTTGCTCGGTCAACATCTTTGGTTCTCTTTACAGTTTTTTCAGCAGGCCCAACCATTATCCAATGGATTAAGGTGTATAATTCAGCTGGAACATCGTCATTGTCACTAGATACCTGCATGGCATTTCTTTCCTTGGGCTCTTTGAAGGTTGCAATATTTTTCTTTATCACCTGTGCTGCTTTGTAGATTATCTTCATGCTGTTCTCATCCTCCTTCCCAGTTGTCATTGAGGTATTGACCATGTCCTCTTCACATGCATCTGGGGAGTAGAGGGCAGTTGACTTCCTTATGTTTGGTTGAACAGACTTCAGGTGCGGCAAATAAGTAAGGATCGTTGCTTTCAGCCATTTTCTACTGAATATAGGAACATGACTTTCAGAAACTTCCGAATCAAGCATATTTACATAAGTCGTTTCAATATCATCCATCTCAACGTATGCTTCGGTTATTGTTTCTACATCAATAAGATTTATCAGCTCAAGCAGACTCGCCTTTTATAGAAAGGGTTCTTCAGCAGTTTTGCTAGTGTTAGTATCTCGAAGAGCATGGAACACATTTTTGGTCCAGCAAGCTTTGTGGTATAGGATATCAACTGCATGTGCATCACCTGGTCATATACAGGTGTTCAGCCTAGTTTTCAGTGCAGGATTATGGGACCTTTTCACAGCATCTTTGAGTTTTTTACCCGCATTCTTAGTCCTGATCTGGTACAGTTGTTGGCCATTGTCCTGTTGGCAGAAGAAGCATTCTTTCTTATTCAGTGGACTTGTATGTGATCGTGTTAATGACAATGCAGAACCAGATGTAGAGGGGCCTGGGGCAGCCTCTTCTGTACTTTCTCTTTTCTCGCCAGTTTTTTTTGGCAGTGTATTGTCCTGTAGCTAAAGCGTGTGTGTTGCAATCTATTGCATGTTGTATTTCAACTTTGTTAGTTACACTAGAATGACATGAGCGATGCCAGACCGCCCTCTCGTCACACATTGTTTCTGGTGTGCAGTTCTGCATTCGCCTTTGGACTTGGACATATTCCCCATAATTCAAGCTAGCCCTCTCTAGAATTACCATAGTACGAGCCCATAGGAATCTAATCGGAGATGTTGCACCAAGACTCCTTTCTTTTTATCATCAGACTGGCAGAGAATGCTCTGCTTCCAGTTAATGGACTCCTTGGTTTAACATGTCTCCTCTCTACTTTGCGACTCATCACTGATGCTTAACCTACAAACACGGAGATAATTACAGTAATGTAAGAATAGCAATACAAAAACTACAAGTTCTCAAAGTATCAGAGGTAAATTAACAATTTGAATTAGTGATATAAAAGCAACATTTTTTAGGAACAGCTGAAGTATGAATTTATAAATGATACATATTTTTTATTACAAAGATATTGCAATAAAACAACACCACATCAGTTTGCACCCAGTTATGCATATAAAGGTTAATGTTAAAAATGTTGTTGCTTTATAACTACCACCATTAGCGTCTATGACCCTGAAAATATAGGTTAAAATCAGTGTTCCAACTTATTTAGGGGTCAAGATCTTACAAAACGTACATTTTACAGCGGCCATTTTGTAAATCCCAATATGACTGCTATATACACATCTGGGAAAATTTTATAACTACCACTATTGGCGTCCTGGACCCTGAAAATATAGGTTTGCCAGTTAAAATCAGTGTTCCAGCTTATTTAGAGGCCAAGATCTTACAAAACGTACATTTTACAGCGACCATTTTGTAAATTCCAGATGGCTGCCATATACACATTGGTTTCCTTGATCCTGAAAATGTAGGTTTAGCAGTTAAAAGCAGTGTCCCAGCTTATTTAGAAGCCGAGACATTACAATTTTGTAAATCCAATATGGTCGCCATATACGCATCTGGGCAAATGCAAACATTGATTTTCTGATTCTTGAGACAAAACCCTTTCCAGAAATGTATAGGTTTGCAAATCTCCCAAAAGTTCCCACAGAATTACATTAGGAACCTGACTACATGTCCCTTCCCCATGTTAAAGACGAGTTTCTAAATAATAAAAACCAAGAACATAGGGTGGTAACTTTTTTAACACTGTGGGTTTTAGATTGCTTTGCTGTGAAAAGAAAAACCAGATACTACTACTAATCTATCTATCCTATTTATTTATTTTTATTATATTATATATTATTATACACCTATAAAATCGTGTCTCTTTTGTGTGTATTGACATATATATTAAAAACGCTCTTTTCTGTTTATTTAAAAAGAAAATACAATTTTCTTATTTCTGGGTCACGGAATTGAATTCATCTGCACAAGATCTAGCTAATTTGCATATTCTTTTAAACATTCATTTTAATTAATTCCCTATTAGTTTTTTCGGTTTACTTATGGAATGATCATCTTTAGTTAAGTATTACGTGTAATTATTTTCATGCAGATATTCTACATGATTTATACTTGCGTAAGAAGTTTACAGGACACACAATATTGTTGCCGTATATATTATGTATACGTATATATTTTTGTTTAATCTATCAATCTATCAATCTATCTATCTATCTATCTATCTATCTATCTATCTATCTATCTATCTATCTGTCTGTCTGTCTGTCTGTCTATGTGTCTGTGTGTGTACATTTCCCTACGCAATAACTCTATTTTAGATATAGGTTGCTTGGACATGAATCTAGCTAATAACTTGATTTGAGCCCAAAACAATAAATTGTAAGGGGTCATAATAGGAGTCAAAGTTTAAAAAATTGACCGCTTTTTTTTTTTGCTCAACATACATCTCAAAATACCCGGGCAACGCCAGGCACCCATGCTAGTATATCTATAAAAGTTATCGTGTCTGTGTTTCTGTCTGTCTGTGTATCTGTGTTTGTGTCTGTGTGTGTACATTTCCCTATGCAATAACTCTGTCAATTTTCAGCCCCCAGACTCGAAAGTTGATATGTTATACAAGAATAAAAAAGCATTGGAAATGCAAAAGGATATAGGGATGGTATGCCAAAAAGTATACAAACAAGATAGCTATGAATGGCTAGGCACATTGAAATAGAATTGCATCCAAAGTATAGCCCTATAGCTTTTCTCCAATCTTCATTCCGTGCCATCATTACGGTTGTAAAAAGCTATAGGGCTATACTTTGGATGCAATTCTATTTCCATGTGCCTAGCCATTCATAGCTATCTTGTTTGTATACTTTTTGGCATACCATCCCTATATCCTTTTGCATTTCCAATGCTTTTTTATCCTTGTTAATTAGTATTTTTACTTACAGTCTTATTTTTAAACTTACATTCATGATAGTATTGTCTTTTTTAGGAGGCGGCTCATTGCCGCCTCCATTAGTAGCAGGTAGCTTCCTGCTGGGTTTTAGGTCTTTGGGTTTTGGGCCTTAGGAGTTGCCTCTTGGTCCTCCATGGGTTCTATATTACATAGAGAGTGCTACCGCCTCTCTGATAAAACAGTTAGAGTATTATAAAGTTCTAAAATGTTCATACCTTCACTATTAAATTTTTCTTGGTTCATTCTTTGGCGTTTTGGCAAAGTTTTGACAGTTTTTGATATTTATATTTATAATAGTTTGTGCATGAAGCAGCTTTTTTCCCCTTGGGATCCCTGTTATACCGTGCTTTTGAGTCAGCACGTGAGGCAGCCTTCTTTTTTACTGGTTCTTTGTTATAAAGAGCACGTGAGGCAGCTTTTTTGCCTCGGAATCCCTATTAGACCGTACTTTTGAGTCAGCACGTGAGGCAGCCTTCTTTTTCTGGTTCTTTATTATAAAGAGCACGTGAGGCAGCCTTCTTCTTTTCTGATTCTTTGTTATAAAGAGCACGTGAGGCAGCTTTTTTCTCCTCAGAATCCCTGTTATACCGTGCTTTTGAGTCAGCACGTGAGGCAGCCTTCTTTTTTCTGGTTCTTTGTTATAAAGAGCACGTGAGGCAGTTTTTCCCCTCGGGATCCCTGTTATACCGTGCTTTTGAGTCAGCACGTGAGGCAGCCTTCTTTGCCTCAGGATTTGCATGATACTTAATTTTTATTATTTCAGCATTTTTCTGATAGTATTCTTTTTGCTCAGATAATACCTTGACTTTGTTTTTTTCATAGTCTATATTTCTCTGAGCTTTTTTACTACGTGCTGACTTTGGCATTTTTTATTAAATGTAAACATATAACACTTATGTGTATCTTACTATAATATCACTTATCTTATAGCAAGACAACTCTCGTAGAATTGAGATACTGCCCCGTCACCAATAGTTAAAGTGTGGAACGGTATATACACCAATAGTGTATCTGTTATCTTTATATGAAGTCCTAATCAGTGACAGTGTGAGGTTACTTGGTTAATTTATTGTAGTTTATTTTAGAAAACTTACTTGTTTTTATTAGTAGATTGTATATAGTAGCCACAATATCTAGTTATTTTTGTGGCTAGGGCTTGGATTTTGATTCTTTTTGATCAGCTTCCAGTGAGTTCTTAGAAGATGACTTTCTTGCAGTTTCTTTTGCGGTTAATTTAACTTATTTCCTTTGGCGTTTGGTGAGTTCTTAGAAGAACTGGTCTGATCTACTTTTCTTAGCGAGCGAAGAGATTCAGCTGCATTTAACAATGGTTGCTATAGTGTATTTTTGCGCATGCGTGAGAATTTCAAGTTTCCTCCTTATTTTTCAATAGTTTGACAGTAGTCATGTGTCTTCTGCCAAGAGCGACAGACGTCAGTGTTAGCCGTGATCGTCTAGAGGTTAGGACCCCACGTTGTGGCCGTGCTAACCTAGGTTCGAATCCTGGTCACAGCATTGACATTTTGTACATGTTTTACAGTCCAAAATCTGAAGAATTATTTGTTTTTATAACATTGTTTTTTGACGTCGTACTTGCTGATAGGTTACTCTTATAACAATTTTGATCAACTGAGATAAAGATTTCGTGGTTTCATTAACGCTGGTGGGTTACTGTTTAAAGAAAAAACCTTAACGTTCACCTCAAATATTCAGCGTCCAAGAAATATAGGCCACTGGCAAACTGGAACGTCTGTGAGCATCCGGTGTATTATTTGGAGCTGTCCCTTTTGAGAGAAGTTCCGTGTTCGAAGTGGTCTGTCTACATTGGGTATATAGTGTTTAAAACTTGTTATTACACGTAATCTTATTTAATTATGGTGTTAGCTAAAAAGCTTTGGGTCACTGCACTTCTCCGTGTAAAGAGCAGTCGATTGATGCTTGAGCTGTTGTCAGAGACCGTTCGTACACCGAGATACATCGTCTCAAAAGAAAGAAGAAAGCAGAAGAAAGAAGAAAGAAGAAAAATTGGCCATTTTTGTACCCTTTTTTTTTCTCTCTTTTGACATTTTAACCGACGTTCTGACACTCGCTGGATTCGCAAGACGCTTCTCTGCAAGAATATGTGCTTTTTGAAACTTATAAGTTGATTTTAGTTGAGATTTGGATAGTTTTGTTTTGTAGGCGTATATAGGCGTGTACGGGCCATCCCTATATAGAGAGTGCTACCGCCTCTCTGATATATAGATGTTTTTATTTGTTTTCATTATTATTATTATTGTTGTTTGTTATTATTATTGTTCGTTGTTAAGTCTTGTTATTATGCTTGTTATTATTATTATTATGCTTGTTGTAAGAGATTCATATATATATAAAATGTTTATACTTAGAATGTAATGGAAGCTCTTAGAGTGAGGAAACAGTGTTCAGACAGTCTTAGTGTTCACATTGTGTATGTGAGACGTGTATGTAAAGACATTTTGAAACACATGATATAGAAGACATATAATGACAATTTCCACTTTACCTTTTTGGTAGAATTACAACACAAAGACGACGTTTATAAAAACACATGATGGGTTTATTTCTTCTCCCGACCGGTCGTGGTTTTCTGAGTCAAGAATTCAAAGCTTCACATTCTAAGTTTCAAAAGTGACCGTCTCGCTTCTAGACGTTCGAATCCCAACTGCAGACTATCGTCTGTCGTCCTCAAACTATCTTTGACTCTCCCTCAGTTTCTCCTCGCTTAACTCTAAAGTTTCTGACTATATCGAAAACTTCCCATTTTCCATGACGTCATACACATGTTAAAACATGTGTCTTCTTTCACGTGTTCTGGAAATGCGTGCCCAAAACTTTTTCCTTTGTTTACAAAAGGAATTTTAACCTATATTCCCAGTAACCTATATTTCCAATATGTTAAAAACATGTTTATTAAATTATCTTGTAGTTGCATTCTTTCAATTGAATTTTCATAACAGAATTGACAATGCACATTCTTTTCTTAAAACTATATTATCTCTAAGCTTAACAATGGATTGTTTTACATTCCATTTGCTAATTCTCTATCGTAATCGATTTCTAAACCTAAATTACGAGGTTCGTATTTCGTCTATTCTATTTAATTTTAACTAAATCTCTCTCTTTTTTATACTTATATGAAAAGGTGACAGCTCTTGTCATGTAACAGATATATAGGGTACTGAGATTAGGGAAAATCTACGTGATTGGTTTTCGTCCAGATATTTTGCGATTATAGGGGTCAAAGTTCAACGATTTGACCTTTGAGAACTCTACCAAACTCCTCCGACAATTTGGGGTCTAAACACTTGACATTTTAGATATAGGTTCCTTGGACATGGATCTAACTTAATAACTTGTTTTGAGCCAAAAACAATAAATGTTAAAGGCTCATAATAGGGGTCAAAGTTTATAACATTTTACCTCTGCGGTCTCTACCAAATTACTCTAATTTCTAGTCTAAACATTTGAAATTTTACATAAAGGGTATTCAGAGATAGGACAAGCTTTTTAATCGGTTTGGGTTGAAAATTTGAACTACTAATATATAAATGTATGTATGTATGTTTGCATGTCGGCCGAAAACTTACGACAAAAGCGACGGATGTTCACAAGATCAGTATCGTTTTGATGCTCGACCCTTCAGACGACAAATACCGAAAAATTGGCTAAAAACATTAATTTCTTCACCCTCAACTGGGCACTTTTCAACAGGAAGGGATCGCTTTTTTCACCGATATTTTCGAAAGTCATCCCCTCTTCTCGATTGTCTAGTCTTAATTTAAACCTACGTCACTTCCGATTTGGCGGTGGTCGTAGCATCAAAGACGTCACGTTTTTTTCACGTTCGTTTTCTTCTTCGCGGTACGGGTTCGAACGTGGCTTCCTACTACCACTTTTTTTTGCTCAACACACACCTCCAAACACCCGGGCAACACCGGCCAACCAGGCTAGTTATATATATATATTAATACTGCAATACTTTAACGTACGTACGTGTGTCACGGTTTCTAGATTATAAATTAATCGATCGGGAGATCCTATTTATTAAAAAGGAAGATCGATTGTGATAACACACTACGAACATAAAATTAGTAAATAGATACGCTAATTTAATGTTCGTAGTGTGTTATCACATTTTATCCTCCTTTTTAATGAATAGGATCTCCCGATCACCGAAGACGAAATGTAAAAAAAAAAAAATAAAGTAAAAAAAAAAAAAATGATGTCGGTTCTAAGCCGGGCGTGAAACTAAAATATACCTTCTTTGTCCGCTGGCTAGGATCCAAGGGTAGTATCTGTTCTGTCTAAAGATGGTATAAGGATATCGCCGGCCTTCCGTTCGCACCGGGCATCCATGCAATGGAAATATATCACAGACTTCTATAAGGATATTGGAGATAAACTGCAATAACCAGATTACTTAGATAAATATTTTTACAGCTTTAACAGAAGGCCTAATATAAAATAAAATAAAAATAATAATGATAATAATAATAATAATACTGACAAATTTTTACATTAACAGCCACATCTAAATCACCATCCTAAAATGTAATTACACCTTTTTCAAGTGATTATGTTTGAAAACCTTTTTCAAGTGATTACGTGTGAAAACCTTTCAAACGTTAGCGGAAAAAATAAGAAAAAAATACAATGATTTTAGAATTTCCATCAGCAATTATAACTTCTTGTTGTGGAAGAAAATAAACTACTATTACAGTCATGCCCTTTTTGCTAATTCTTCTGAAAAGAAAAATGAGGTTTTCTGTTTTATTTAGGCAATTAAATGTAAACAGTCTAAAAAAAAAAAAAATAAAATACCGTTAAAATAAAATAAAACAATATTAAATCAGTTTCGCACAAGTTTAACGTAAAATGATCACTCATTTCGGACCAATTTAACCAATTTGGATAGTTTTACACCCGTGGCTTAAATGTAAGATTTCGTTCTAAATTCCGTACAGACTTTTTGAGTTCGATATAAAGATTCCCGAGTTCGACAAGACGTATATTGAAACTTACATGTGCTAATACATGTTTTGAGATAAACATCCTCATCTAAAAATCTAGTGTAATATGATTTTGATATGAAAGATAGAGGGGTAATTAAGTAAATAGAGATCTTCATACGATTCGCTTGACTATTCAAAGGTTTAATTTATTGATCAACTTATCTCAATTGAATACCAGTTTATTTCATGGGTGTTTGACTCTAGAAACAAATCTGTTTCATTTCTCAAGTTATCCCGCAATGTTCATCGCACATGGGATTTTCTTTAGCCATTCACGACTTCTGTGTGTCATTCTAATCCTTATTTAACCGTAAGAAAGACCGTATTTATTTACCTGCCTCCTCAAGAAGGGAAGAGTTGAAAACAATGTCCTTTTTTAATATGGAGAAAATACAGCTCCTTTAAAAAAACGGCACACTGGAAAGGGATAAAAATAAAAATGATCTAAGTTACATTGATTTCTCTTTCACTGAGAACAGAGCAGATACTACACTTTGATCCAAGCCTGAAGGTCGATGTGTGCTAGAAAGATGCTTATCGTCCTCTCACAAGGAGATAATGTGACACAAGGATAGAAAATTAGTATTCGAAGAGCCAGGAACATAGGAGAATAGCACTGTAGTCGAATGCTCTACCATTGAACTACATTCCCAGATAACAATAAATCTGTGTTTTGTTTTTAAGAAAAAAATAATTTGCTTAGATTTTATTTTTTCCCTTGGCCGGTGTAACGTAAAATATTTCCCTGTAAAAATTCTTCTCTTTTAATCTATCAGAGAGAAAGACTGTCTTTCAGTTCGTTCTTTTTCGATTTTCGAGAATGATTTACTAATATTTTATTATTTCCTTGGTAGGTGTAACGTTAAATATTCCCCTGTAAAAATTCTACTTTTTTATCTTTAAAAGAGTAAAAGCTATTTTTAAGATCGGATTTTATTGATTTTCGATACTTATCGGATGAACTTCTGTACAAAGATATAGATAAAAAATACATATGGCACAGATATTTGTAATCTAACTCCCCTTCACCTGCAACGATTTTTTCCATTCTTATTGGTATTAAAACTCAGTCCATCTATGAATTCTGACGAAGCTGGTCGGATCTTTCCTCATCTTCAGAGGATATCTTCCTAGCGGAAACAATATGTAAATTCATTCTGAACTCACAGCAATAAATTTCCTATATATATATATATATATATATATATATATATACTAGCTGTACCCTGCCACGCGTTGCAGTGGCTCAATTTGGTGTAATGGAAAAATTTAATAAAAGAGAAAATGCATGTTTCTTATATTAGTACAGCAATCCACTGCAAAAAGTGAAAATGAAGGTGAAACTGAAAAAAATGGTACTCTTGCAGAATTTGATCTGAATCCCTGAGAGTTTCTGTCAATCATTCATGTTTTGGACTTGACCAACAATCAGTGGATGAAGCCGAATGTAGCAAAAATGTAGAAACGCTAAATGCTTTTTTTGTTGTTGTTTTAAAAAATGTGATTTAGTAATTAATATTTGGTTGATGGTGGGGGGAGGGGGGTTACTATACACAGATTCGAAAAAGTCGTCCAAAAACAAATAAATGAAAGCAAAGGTAAGGTAATTTACGTTTCTACCAAATTGGATAATTGTTTAGTGTTTTTATGTAATGTAAAAGGTTTAATTGGCTCAAAAAACAGAAATGGTCACGAATTCTGTTGAATACGTTAAGTTTGAGAAAGTAAGTTGAAAACTAAAAACGATACAAAACAGTGTCTGAAACTCACCGAACATATGTTACCATGACATAGGCTGGCATAATCGGTAGGTTTCTGACAGTATTTTGTATAGTTTTTTTAGTTTTAACTCACTTTCTCTAACTTAAAGTAATCAACAGTGTCCACCACCATTTGTAGCTTTCAAATACACCAATAAACACTGTTTTTCGAGCCGACTAAACGTTACATTAAATGAAAAGGGTTTATATTACTAAACACAGATACAAAGAAGTTGTCAAAAACTAAATATATAACAAATAAATGTTATCAAAGGCAAGAAAAGTAAGTGTTCTACCTAACTGGATAAGATTTTAGTGTTTTTATGTAATGTATAATCGGTTCAAAAACATTCAATGTTTATCGGTATATCTGAAAAATACAAATGGCGGCAGACTGTATCGAACACGTTAAGTTTGGGGAAATTTTGGGAAAATGAGTTTAAACTAAAAAACTATACAAAATACTGTTAGGAACTCACTCAATATATGTTACCATGATGTAGGCTGGCATATAATCGGTGGTTTTAAACTTTTGCTCGATACAGGTGACGACTTTTAAAAATCCCTTTTAGTGATTACCTGGTTTGAGGATATTTGATACAACTAAACGGCAAATCTGCTTAAAAAAAATCCGGTATTATTTTACTTTAAGGCCCGTTTCACGTTCATATATAACGAAATATTTTATTGTAGATTTCGGTGTGCTAAAAACGAATCTGCAAACCGTTTACGTAGCAAAAAAAAAGTTTTCATGACATTCATAAAATTACTTTTTCGAAAAGTGGGTGATCACTTTTCAATGTAAATTTAACTTAGAATGAGCACCCACGTTCTGGCCACCTGAGAGAGGGGCATTTTTCTGTTTCTTGGCTAAAAAGTTTTTTGTTTGATTTCTTTTGCATGGTAATAACCCCTGAACTCTGGGACTATTTTCCATTTAACAGCCGTAGCCTTCGTTTACGCTATGCGTAAGCATAAACGAAAGCTGTTTAGCCAATAAACATGGGAAAAAATCCCCCCTCTCTCAGGTGGCTAGAAAGTGGGTGCTCATTTTAAGTTAAATTTACATGGAAAAGTGATCGCCACTTTTTCGAAAAAGTAATTTCTTCATATCATAAAAACTATTTTTTTGCGACGGAAACGGTTTGCAGATTCGTTTTTAGCACACCAAAATCTACAAAATTTTTTTTGTTATTTACGAACGTGAGACGCACAGCTCTTAATGGAAAATTATATAAAAAATCCGGGGGAAAATAGTTTTCAATAAAAACAGCAAATGAATTCGATAGAAAAAAAATAGATGCTATTTTTTTTTTCTTTCTGCGTGTTTCTTGGCTAAAAAGTCTTTTTGTTTGATTTCTTTTGCATGGTATTAACCCCTGAACTCTGGGACTATTTTCCATTTCACAGACGTAGCCTTTGTTTATGCTATGCGTGAGCATAAACGAAAACTGTTAAATATGCATTCGCGTACCAAACTGCCTTGTCAAAAAAACCTTTAAGCCAATAAACACGAAAATAAATGCCCCTTCCTCAGGTGGCCAGAAAGTGGGTGCTCATTTTAAGTTAAATTTAGATGGAAAAGTGATCACCCACTTTTCGAAAAAAAAAATTTCTTCAGATCATGAAAACTATTTTGGTACTCCTTGGGCGTTGAGTTCAATGGCGACCCGCAGAATTATTTAATGGTCGTTCCCTTAGTACCCCCCTAGTCAAGGCTAACGCATGCGCACGTAACATTTTTATTTATTTACTTACGTGGTGGAGTTTCTATACTGATAGGTTTTTTGAAATTTTTTCACTGGATTATTATTGATTGAACACTAACCAGATTATGAAAAAAAATTGAAAAAAAAATCATTTCAACATTTGAAAGGGGTACTCACTTTTAGTTACCACGTTCTGGTAAATCGGTCACTTTTTATTTATTTATTTATTTTTTTTTCTAAATACGGAAGTGTCTTCGGGAGATATAAAATGGTCGCATGTTGACGAAGCAATGTATCGGGAGGCGTACGGGATTAAAAATTATTGGTAAATTTTTAGATTAGGTCCACCGCCTCAATTTTCTTTTAAATGACGACTTGAAATGGTTTTCGACTATGCTTAATACGAAAATCGCATCGAAATTTTGCAGAAATAAGTAGTTATCAAGATATAAAAAGTTGTATTATGCATTGTAATCTTTGGCGGCCATCTTTTTTACGTGTGTGTATTTGTTTATGGCGCGTGTGCACGTAAAAAGATGGCCGCCGAAGAATACAATGCATAATACAACTATTTATTTCCGCAAAATTTCAATGCAATTTGCGTGTTCAGCATACTCGGAAACCTATAAATGTCGTCATTGAAAGGAAAATTGTGGAGGTGGACCTAATCTAAAAAAATACCAAATTATTAAACATTTCTCCAGCATGTTAGTGAAATTTATAATACTTTAAACAAATTAAAAAGAAACAAAACAAAAGTTTTGAATAAAAACTCACCGTTCACAAAAACAATTAAAAAAAAACACAAACTGACTAAATAAGTAAAAAAAAAAAAAATTAAAAATCTCGAAACTTTATTTTCATGAAAACAATAAAAAAAGTCCTGTTCTCTCTATTTTTTTCTTTGAGAAACAAATATATTTCTGACTTACAAATGCGGTAGAGACTCATTATTTTTACTTTCTATGGTTTTGATATACCGCGTTTTTATTGCTTACAAAATGGGTGACTGATTTATCAGAACGTTGTAACTAAAAAGTGAGCACCACTTTCAAATGTAGAAATAATGATTTCTTTTTTTTGCATTTTTTTTTAATAATCTGTTTAATTAGTGTCCAATCAATAATAATCCAGTGAAAAAAAATTTCAAAAACCTATAGGTATAGAAATTAAGCATGGGAGTAATGGTTGTACAACAACGTCGCCTTTCGCACTTTTACAAACATTTTTTTAAAAAAGTAACTAAACCATTTATTGATAATTTGTCACGTGTACAAACATTTATTTATTTACGTAGGCTTAACTCCTTTCATGAATAAGAAAAGTTTTACTCTTTAAGAATAATAGAAGGAAAAAGTTAGTGAACATTTATAAAAGGACTTCTTTTCATGGAGGCCAGAGGAATAGTGGGCCCAAAATTCGTGAAACAACAACTAATAAAGATGAGAATAATAGTCCGCAATAAATAAAAATGGTGCTAATGCAGAGAGCAATCGGCGCTATTTTTTAAATCATATTTCCACGTTTAAATAACGTTTTACGATATGTTTTTTTTTTATTCAATTGTAAGGTTAAAGTACAGAATAGGTACAAAACATCCTTACCTCCCCATGTTAAGAATGACTTTTTAAATAATAACATTATTTCAGCACAGATCACTCTCTGGATGAGTAATCTTATATAGAAAAAAACCCCCTCAAAAGCAAGCAACAAACTTTTTTTTTTGGCCTTATATAATAAAGAAAAGATGTGTAAATTAAAAAATTTGGAAGATAAACAAATGAAATATGTTTTTTTTTTTTTTACTTGTCGAGTTAACAGAAAATGAAACCTTTCATCAATTCGTGGCTGTGAAATGAATCGAACCGGAAGTTCAGTTTTATCAACAGAACAGATTCGCAGAAACGGTTAAAAAAATATATTTATTTTATTTAATATTTTAATTTTAATTAGGTAAATTTATTTTAATAACATAAAAACATACCTCGACTCTAAAAATGGGTTGTCTGAAAATTTCAAATAAATTGGTAACGTAGAAATATGGTTTTATTCTTTTAGAACGAACCAACTTTACATTTATATATATATATATATATATAAAGAGATGAAAAAGGAACAAGCCAAGGTATATATTCAGTAACGTTTTATCTTTATTTCAAGATTTCATCAGGATGATTAAACTGAAGAAAATAAAATAATAGTATACTATTTGAAAATATAATTTTCATATAAATGCTTTTATTTTATTTGTAAATATTCAAGAAAATATACTGTACTCCAAATACTTCATGTATCAGATTTACATTCTGTAGACTAAATATTTAGAGAGAAGTTTGGTAGAGACTTTTCGTACACACAAGGGCAAGGTAACTTTTTTTTTACACAGTGGTAACCACATATCAAGGCCCGAAGCCACTCAGGGATAAGGGTTATTGCAAGTACATTACGTTAGTGTGGAGATTTGATGAAGTGTTTACTTAAGGGGGAGGTTCATTAGGAATTTGTTAACGTTGGACTTGAACACATCCAAGTTGGAGTCAGGTAGGAAGCAGGCAGACGGAACAGAGTTCCACAGGCGTGCAGTTCTAAGAAAGAAGCTTTTTTCATGGAATCCACGTTTTGATTTAGGCACAGATAAAGAGTGAGGGAAAAATTTCACAGTGGATTCGGCTAGACGGGTGTTTTTCGTGAAAGATTGGCGAGGGGGGACCAGAGATTGGAGTTCAGACGAGCACCTGCCATGGAAATAACGATAAAACAAGGATAGGCTCGCAACGTCTCTTCTGTGGGAGAGAGGTTGCAGGGTAGAGAAAAGGACATCCCCCACTAAGCCACGAAGTCTATTTTGTACTCTGTCAAGGCAGGATAGGCTTTTTTTAGCAGCTCCTGCCCAGAAATGGCAACAGTATTCCATCCTTGGACGTACTTGGCTTTTATATAGATAGAGAATTGCATCAGTAGTGAGATATCTTCTGGAGCGGTAGAAGGATCCCACCATCTTTCCAGCGACCTTGGCAACAGACTTGATGTACGTGTTCCATTTCAGATCAGGAGTAAAGGTCAAACACAGCAGCTTGTCAAAACACGGGGCCTCTCTCAAACGAGAGCCATCCATTCCAATTGATGCCAGCTGGGGATCAGAGCGTTGATGATGTAAGGATAGGGGTTTGGTTTTAGATGCATTAAAGGTAACCAGCCACGTCTTCCCCCACTGAACCACGCGCTCGGGATCAGAGGAGAAAGAATCAGAGAGAACTTTGTCATTTACAGCCTTTGATGTGTTGCCGTAGATGGTCGTGTCATCATCATAGTTGTCAACGAATGATTTAAGTATGTGTTTAGGGAGGTCATTGATGTAGATCAGGAAGAGAGTTGGGCCTAGGATTGACCCCTGAGGGACTCCATCATTAACACTGCAGGCCTCTAATTTTTGTCCATCGACCACTACTCTTATGAGCCTATCGGAGAGAAATGATTTAATTATTGAGAAAACATTTCCAGTTATACCGTAGCTGGAAATCTTGTGAAGTAGACCCTTATGCCATACCTTGTCGAAGGCTTTTGATATGTCAAGAGCAATTTTCCTAGAAAGGAAGCCTTTGTCAAGAGATTCACTAATCCTGTGAGATATAACCGTCAACACATCTGCGGTAGATCCTGCAGAGCGGAAACCATATTGTGTGTCACTAAGGAGGTTGTTTCTGCTGAGGTGGTTGACTATTTCTCTATTTAATATGGACTCCAGCAACTTATTCATAACACACAGGAGACTTATTGGTCTGTACTGAGAGAGAGATGAATTATCACCTGAATTCTTAAATACAGGGCAAACTGATGAGGTCTTCCAGGGAGTCGGAAAGCACTTCTCCTTAAGGCAGCGCTTAAACAGTTTCGTAAGTATGGGAGCAAGTTCTGGTTGAAGCTTTTTTTAACATTATAATTGGGATGCCGTCAGGGCTAGTTGCTTTACTGGAATCAAGGATCTTGATTAGCTTGGCGACCTCAAGCACGGATATTTGTATGTTACCTAGCTTGTTCTGTGTTATAGGAGGAAATATAGGGAGTTGATGGCCTTCGTCGCATAGGGTAGAATTAGCTGCAAAGTTCTTTGCAAATAGTTTGGCCATGTCTGACGCTGACGAGATGACCTCTGGTCCATTGATGATGGTTGGAATAGAACGCACACTTCTGTTCAGGATCCTATTTGTTATTTGCCAAAACTGGTGGGAACCAAGCCGCTGATCAGCCACCTTAGATTTAAGAGACTAGGCATTTTTTATGACTCTTTTACAGTGGTTGCTGGCAGTCCTGAAAGCAGCGTTAGTCTCAGTGCATCTATCACGTTGGGAGCTATGGAAAAAGTGATTTCTGTGCGCGATAGCAGCAGCACATTCTGGGGAGAACCATGACTGGCTTTTAGGTTTTTGTTTGAATTTTTTAGACTGTATGAATTGGTCTATGCCTACAATTAACCATTCGGTCAGATTTGATACTATAGAGGACACTTCCTTTTTAAACATGGAGTGCAGAGAAAATCAGATATGAATTTACGGAAGCTATCCCAGTCCGCCATAGAGTATCGGTATACAGTACGGTGGAGGGGTACGTCTGGGGACTTATTACATTTCGTTTTTATCTTAACTGATACAACCGAGTGGTCGGAGGATCCTAGATGAGAATGAACGGAACATGAACATAGCTCAAGGGAAGTTTAGAGAAAAAGGTCTTGGAGGCTTGCACATTGACCGGGTGTATCGGACACACGGGTTGGTTCGCGAACAATCTGAGTAAGGTCATAAGCAATGGCAAAATCATGGCAGAACCTCCCCTCATCATCTGTCTTATTTGAATGCGTCAGCCATTCCACGTTATGGACGTTGAAGTCACCACAGATGTGGATGTTAGCCGAGGGATGTGCAGACAGGATGTGGTCTATTTTCTCAGATATGCTCTTAAAGATAGTAACTCCGCTGTTGTGGGGCCGATAGAGAGCAAATATAAATGCAGTGGTGTTAGCAAGTGCAACCAGGAAGCATATATAGGGTAAGTTAGGATCTTCTCTAGAGATATCCCTGCCACACGGGAAGCCATCCTTAATGTAGGCACATATTCCATGCCCATGGCGATCTCGGGGGTCAGATTTAGCTGTTAAATTAGAGTATCCGTTAATTATGAACTCATCTAGGGAAGTGGTCGGCCCTATTCCAGAAGGTTGGAACATAGACCCCTGATGTTGTAGAAGGAGACCTGGTAATAGGGGTCTACGTTGAAAGATGGGGTTCTAGGTTTATTCTTGTTTTTTTTTTCTGGAGATATTTAATGTTGAGGTTTTGGGATTTGTGGAGCAGGTCGGCATATTTGGTTAGAGCAGTACAGAGAGGGAAAGTAAGAGAGAAAAAGACAGGATTTTGTTTTGTAGCACACGAAAAGGTAAAGCCGTAACAATTACCCACTAGTATGGCATCGAGACGCCCCACCAGAGACTACTGCATGGTCCAGATCCACTCACCAAATGGCAATACAGCAGTCCCAGTACTTTGCGCCTGCTGATAGGACAGCCTCCTTAGTGGTTAATCCAAGGTTCGGGTCCCTGACTACCAGGCGCATAACGTCAGCCCAGACAGAACGTTTACCTCCAGCACCCTTACTAGTGACATGGCCACAAGGACAGACATAGAGACAGAAAAATTTCCGACATCTCAGACTACTGTTCACCAAGTACTACCGACCTTTAAGCAGCTTTTTCTTCATCCTTTGTCAGAAAAATCACTCATTGAATGAGGACTGAGGGACAAAAAAGGAGAAGCGAGAGTTACTGGAGCTGCGGATAACACATCCACTGTATTATCTACTCTCCATTTAAATAAAATGGGGGCAGGAGGGGAATGGGTACAAGTGACTTATTTATATCTAAGTAGTAAGTCCGGTGCTAAGTTATCAATTCAGGACACTTGATGATAATCTCCCTTCCCATATTAATGGATGGAAGTTTGTCGTTATCTATCTCGAGTTTGCTAATGTCACTGTATTATATTTCGAATATAATAGAAAATAAGACTAACTATATTAGATGGTTTGATTGGCTAGCCAGGAAGCAAGCATTTTCAATATAGGCAAGCTTGCAGTAATAGTATATATTAAGTATATTACTTAAATAAAGTCCTAACTTTATCTACTCTAATAGAGAAAACTAATTCCTGTCATTTTTTTTGTTTTTTATCGCTAGTTTACTTTGTAGCATGGTGGTGACGAATAAGACAGGATAGTAGATACAAATAAATACATAAATAAAACAAAAAAAACAAGTTTAAACAAGGTAACATGAAAAACATTTAGGATGAATTTTAAAAATACTTAACGCCCGTTTGCCAGAATGGTCCAGTGTCTTTTTGCCAACTGGAATGTCGTGTCTTTCTTTTTTATGTATAGATAAATACGTATAAAAATATGACTGTGTGCTAGAACGTTTCCGCCATAAATTTTACATAATTGTGTAGAATGTAGAAACTACGCATAAATAGCATTCAGCGTAACAGTGAAATGAAACCAATCATCTAATAATAAACCATAAAAGTGAATAAGCAACTAATTAATGCTCCATTTCAAGGGCATATGCACATTAGTTAACCATCATGAAGTCGCTCGCATATCCATGACTGAGTATATTAAGAAGTTCGTTTTAATAATTTTAAATAGAACATGTGAAGCATGCATGGTCCACGGTGAGTGCACAATGAACGAGGCATAAAAAGTCACTATGTTCAGCATTTGACCCCAACCATTTAGCCCCAAAAGTCCACAGGGGACGTCAAATCCTGGTGAAAATAAACAAACAGTACAGTTTTAGCCTTAGCATATGTAAATTTGAGTTCTGCACCGTGAAAAAAAAAGAAATGACTAAGTCCATTATATGCTCCCCTCCCCTTAATTCAGCCCCCAAAGTCCCCAAGGCCTTAACATATTTAAATTTGAGTTCAGCACCATGCAAAACTGTTAAATAGACATACTCAGAAAATTTTAGACAAATTTTATACAGTACATATTAAAAATTAGTAACAAAATACAGTATATAATTAATACGCATGTATATAATCAAATAACATTATAAATAACACGGTAAGGCGGGGCACATACCATAACCGGGAGCCGAAAAAAACATCGTATTCCACATCATAACCTGAAAAACCGTATCCTAGGACCACCGTATCCCGGGGTTATACTGTACTAGCAATATATTATATTAATATAAATCACTCGTTCGTTTTCACATTTTTTGTTCGCTTATTCTTTTATAATCATGACTTTTTGGTGCCTTTTATTCTATTTTTTCTGTTAACTTTCTCTTCCTTTTTCTCTTGGAATTTTCTTGTTCTTGTTTTTTACATAGGCATAACCACTTATCAAGGCCCAGAAACAACCCGAGGATAAGGGTTAAGAGTGTACAGTAGTCAATTGGACAATATAGTAATCGTTAGTAATGGAAATTCGGTAAATCTGTCAACTTAAGTGGAACGGCTTATCAAGAACTTGTTTACGTTGGACTTGAAGACAACCATATCGTAGTCAGCTAGAAAGCAGGAAAACGGAAGACAGTTCCACAGGCGTGTAGTTCTAAGGAAGACGCTTTGTTCATGGAATCTACGTTTAGGTTTAGGCACAGATAAAGAGTGGGGAATTATTGATAGTGTTTCTTGTGAAAGTTTGGCGAGGAAGGACCATAGATTGAAGCTCAGTATAGCACTTGCCATGAAAATAACGATAAAGCAGAGAAAAACTCGCAATATCTCTTCTGTGAGAAAAAGGTTGCAGGGAAAAGAAAAGGACATCCCCTACGAGGCTACGAAGTCTATCTTGAACCTTATCAAGGCAGGAAAAGTCCTTTCTAGCAGCTCCTGCCAAGATGTGGCGACAGTACTCCATCCTTGGACGTACCTGGCTCATATATAGATAGAGAATTGCATCAGCAGTGAGATGTCTACTGGATCTATAGAAGGATCCCACCATTTTTCCGGCGGCCTTGGCAACAGATTTGATGTACCTGTTCCATTTAAGATCAGGAGTAAAGGTCAAGCCCAGAAGCTTGTCAAAGCATGAGGCCTCCCCAAGATGAAAGCCATTCATTTCAATTGATGCCAGATGGGGATGAGAACGTTGATGATGTAAAGATAGAAGCTTGGTTTTAGATGCATTAAAAGTAACCAGCCACTCCTTTCCTCATTGTACCACATGCTCAAGATCAGAGGAGAGAGAATCGGAAGAGAACTTGGTCGTTTATGATCTTAGATGTGCTTCCATAGATGGTAGTGTCATCAGCATAAATGTCTACAAATGATGTAAGGATGTGATTTGGAAGATCATTAATGTAGATCAGGAAAAGAGTTTGGCTCAGGATGGACCCCTGTAGGTTGTTGTTTTTATTGTTGTTGTTGTTGTTGTTGTTGTTGTTGTTGTTCTTCTTCTTCTTCTATTCACCTTTATTTCTTTTCCTATTTCTTTTTCACCTTTTCTTCCGTTTCTTCTCCACCTCTTCTTTTTCTTTTCCTTGTTCACTTTTTCTTTTTCTTCTTCTATTTTCTCTTCTTCTTCTTCTTCTTCTTCTTCTTCTTCTTCTTCTTCTTCTTATTCTTCTTCTTCTTCTTCTTCTTCTTCTTCTTCACATTCTTCATTCTAACCTGTAATGTCTTTTACTCGGCATCACCTGTTTTTTCCTGTCTCTTATTTTTGAAAACTAAATTCTGCTAATTACTGGGACTTCAAAAAAAGACGGTCACAAATTCCCAATTACTACTTCAATTACACGTGATTGTTTTCAATTTAATGGTCCCATGCTGAGGGCCTACGAGAGCCGTTTGTTTATGCGCAATTGAATTTCTAAGTAAATCTATGAATGGCGAAAACTGAATTTATGGAACCCAAGAGACAATGATGCAAAGATGAATGTTGCACTATACTTAAGATGGAAGAACATAAACACATTCTATTTACAGGAAACAATTATTTGGAAAGAGAAAAACAAAAAAAAAACACGAACAAGAATATAAGTGAGATGTAACGGTGCGTACTTGAGTCTGGCAACGTAAGAATGGACGGATGTCTTATCAAGGCCTTACTTTTCCACCTATTATATAAAAGGCAAAATGTGTGTTTGTATGTCTCTGAAAAAACTTTCGACAGACGCGTTGGGTCGTGACAAAATCGGTATCTTCTTAAAGCTTGATGTTTCGGACGAAAAATATCGAAAAATTGGCCCAAAACATTTATTCTTTCACCCTCAACTGGACCGGTTTCTACAAGGACGGATCACTTTTTTTGTCGACATTTTTGCAAAGTCAGCATACGCCTTGCAATGACTACCCTTAATTCGAACGGTCGCAACTTCCAGTCTCGCGATGGACGCATCAGCCAAGATGTTATTTTTTTTTTCACCTTCTTTTTATCCTTCGGGTTACAGGTTCGAGCTTACCTGCCTACTCCAACTTTTTTTAAACACTTTTTTCCACCCGGGCTACCTACTGTTGTTTTGATACCCCCTACATCAGCTCCCCACACCCGGGCAACATTAGTATTGTATAAAGCTATGTTCTGAAAATACTAGTTGCTTAAAAATTATTCATTTTACATGCCGAAAGCGTGAATAGTGCTTGCTCTTATAAAAGATCCATGCAACAAATTTTGAAAAATCGAAAGATAATCGCGTCAAAATTCCAATCGTCATCTAACACGTCAAAAACAATGCCAGTCTAGGTGACATTTGCTATACCAAATGTGTCAAATCGCGAGCCTCTATTAATTGATTAGACAACGGCAAACGTTTGACTTGTACCTTTGCTATGCAGTTGATCTTTGTTTAATTAATTTGAAGTTAGATCATCAACATTGTATCTTTTTTTTTTACATTTTCACCCCAAACAAGGCACATTGCCACTTTGGTGTAGGGACTACTATCAGGGGCAACAACTACTGGGGTACTATGTAGGAATTTGGACAGCAAGATGTCGGTTCACGTTGCACTTGAACTTCTGCACGTCAGTACAGTTGGGGAAGCAGGGACCTGGAATGGAATTCCAAAGTCTAGCGGTTCTGGGGAAGAAACTACTGGAGTAGAAAGATCTTTTACATCTAGGGATCTCTACAGTGTGAGGGTGGGATTTTTCATCCTGTCGGGTCTGTGGAGGGTGTTCACGTGGTGGGGGCACAAATGCTTGCAGTTCGTCAGAGCATTCACCATTAAAATACTTGTAGAAGAGGCAGAGGGATGCAACATTTCGTCGATGGAACAGAGGCTGAAGCTTAGATGCCAGTTCAGGGCCTATCAGATTGGCGACTCTCTTTTGAACCTTGTCAAGGAGCGAGAGACTAGTAGCCGATGCACCAGCCCAAATATGACAGCAATACTCCATACATGGGCGAATGGTGGCCTTATAGAGGTACAGGATACTTTCGGATGTTAGTAGTTTTCTAGCACGGTAGAGAGAGAGAGATAGAGAGAGCCCACCTTCTTGCAGCGGCCCTGGCAATGCCCTCGATGTAATTGTTCAAACTCATGTTTCCTGTGAACGTTATGCCAAGGAGCTTGAAAGACGTACTCTCAGATAAAAAGTAGTTGGCCATTGCTATAGGTGGTAGAGACGATTTCTTGTAATTATTGAATGAAACTAATTTAGTCTTGGCGGCATTGAACGTGACCATCCATTTTTGTCCCCATTCCACTACAGATTGGAGGTCATCCTCTAGTGTTTCTGCCATTTCTTTAAATATGTGTTCATTTGTTTTCCTGTCGTGCCTGTTATAGAGTGTGGTGTCATCAGCATATATACCCATCTCAGAGGCAATTTTGTCGGGGAGATCATTTATGAATATCAGGAACAGTAGAGGTCCAAGGATAGACCCCTGGGGCACTCCCGCATTTATATCATATTGTTTAGATGTACGACCGTCGAGGACAACCTGGATTTTTCTCTTATCTAAGAAGGATTTAATTATGTTAAGTATTCTACCAGTGATACCGTATGATCTAATCTTCCTGAGGAGACCCTTATTTCCTACCCTGTCAAAAGCCTTAGATGTATCTAGAGCTACCGCTCTGCCCTCTCCCGCTTTGTCCAGTAAATGGTATATACGTTCAGAGATTAGAGTAAGGATGTCAGCTGTGGAACGGGCTTGTCTAAATCCATATTGTTGGCCAGTCAGAAGCTTAGCATCTGTAAGGTGCTGGACTAGAGCATGGTTAATTAAGGTCTCAAATATTTTGTCAAAAAGTGGGAGGAGGCTAATGGGGCGATAATTTAATGGGTCAGTTCTTTCGCCAGAATTCTTGAATACTGGTACCACAGAAGCAGTTTGTAAAGCAGTATCTTTAAACAAACAGTTAATACACACCAGTTGTTTTTTTTTTCGTCATAAAATCGATTTTGAATATAAGGAAATATATACTTTTTAAAGATCGGTGATTTTTTTTAAGTATTTGCTTTTTAATACAGAGTTCATTTTTAGCTCTTAATAAACTGGTGTAAAGATTATGTCTGTTACTTTGTAAAAATTGAATTATTTGTCGTCTAAAATCTTCATAAGAAACAAAGACGTGTTTTCCCCTAAAATATGAATACTTTTTAATTGAATTTACTTTAAACTCATACTGAAAAATATAAAAATGAAACTGCGGCACTAATGCGGGTGTTACCGGCTTCCTCCAAAGGAAGAAGTATCATGGGAGTATGAAATTCACAAGTGGTCTCCAAACGCATGTATATCCCGTTAGGGGATATGACAACGTTAGATTTTTGCAACTCTTGTAGGGAAGTGTCGATGTCCACCTATATACAGCGTCTGGTATTCACAAAGTGATCATCCATTTGGTATTCACAAATTGGTCACCTATCCGTTACTGATCAGGTCAAACGTTAAACTCACATTCTGGACATTTAAAAATAATTTTACTTTAACACAAGAAATTTAAACCAAATGAAAATATCAGTAATATAACATTGTTTATATATCTATATTTAAATAGTTTCATATTTCCATAATAAAAAAAATCATACAGTGATTGGAGCACGTTTACTTAAAGGTATAACTATTGAATTTATCAATCTGTTAGAATCATTTCCATTAGATCATGTACAATATTTTTTGGAGTTAGTTCTCTTTGACTGCATTTATAACTGACCTCATCATTAATGATATTAGGGGCCTCCTTTTTACGTTGCTATAAGCAAGTTTGTATACGTGTACATTTCATTTTCAAAATGTAAATGAAAACGAACAGACGTGTCTCTCAATGTCTGCTGTGTGTGCATAGAAAATATTCACTCTCGTGTCTCCATTTTTTAAATTCTTTTTCATCGTCAATTCTACAGCAGTCAGTAGCCTATTTTTAAATGAGGCATGTCTTATTTAAATGATTTAATTTAATAATTTCCCAGAAAAAGTTTTTGAAATAATGTTGGAAAATCTTGTACTGCTTAACTAGACAAATTATGTAATATGGAAGATTCAGTGCAGAATGGCTTTAATTATTTTGTTTTATTGTTTTGTTTTACGGCATATCAACCCTTTTCGGATTATTTAATGCCGAATCCAGATATTTTGGAAATAGTATTCATGTTGCAGTCAGTTATTTTGTAGAAGGTTTTTATTCTTCAATATCTTTGTATCTTCAATCGCTAGTTTGTAGTGTTTTTTTTTTATAGTGGATTTTATCATTTTGGTTCCCTGCTCTGCAGAGCATGAATGAGTTTTGCAATGGGAGAGGGAAAGCGTTACAGTACTAATGTTTGGTACATTTTAAGTTTGGAAACCAGACAAGAAGTGGGGGAGATAGAAAGAGGAAGGGGAAATAGGAGGAAGGAAATAGGGGGAGAAGGTGGGCTGTTGTTTTTGTTTTGGGTTTTGTAGAACATAAGTTTAGCAAACAGAATTAGAAAAACAAAAAGCATCAATGTTAAGTGCCTTCCGTCTCAGGAAGCCAATATCTTCAGACAGCCTGATATGGTAGCACCAGGGCTTTAATTAAAAATGGCTTGTGGAATATAGTCGATAGTGTCTGTTCCCGAAAGAAAGTCTAGATTCGTATTAAAACATGTCATACTTATAGAAGAGGAATCGTGCCTTAGCTGCGATTGATCTATCAATTTGATCGTCACTGTTGTATTAAATTGGGGACCCGATTGACCTCGCTATCATTTGGAGGTAATTGATTGATCAAATGAAAACGTGGACTAATAAATTTGCGTTGAGAAGAAAACTGTATCCCTTAAATTAAAAGAGAGCGACTCAGTTCACGAACACATCAAAACGATGATAGAAATGTTAGATGGGTTGAGGATCATTGGAGACTCAATTAATGGACACGACATAGTTGTGCATTACTTAGCTTTTCCTCTAGATTCTTTTGATAATTTGGCGAAAGAATCAGTAGCCAGTCAGGATGTTTCAAAGTGGGTGTTAATGACTGAAGTATGAAGAAACCAAAATAAAAAAAGGAAAATAATGACGCTGAATTGAAAGCCATGACATAAAAACACAACGTCAGCAAGTGTTATCACTGTGGAAAAAAGGGGACGCATAAAATGTGAATGTAGACTGCTTAGTAAGATACAAGAGACAGTTTCAAGCGAAATCATCCAAAAAAAGAAAGCGTTCTTTACTAATGCAGGATAATTTATGTGTTGTTGAACTTAATTTTCACATAATGCCTTGTGGTTTTAAAACAAAACAAAAAAAAAAAAACAAACAAAAAAAAACAG
The DNA here is from genome assembly GCF_053919585.1 of Euprymna scolopes. Lineage (NCBI taxonomy): Eukaryota > Metazoa > Mollusca > Cephalopoda > Sepiida > Sepiolidae > Euprymna > Euprymna scolopes. The sequence goes on along the minus strand of NC_136496.1, from coordinate 105,511,400 downwards.
ACTGAGTTATGGACTTTAAGATGTGAAGAAATTTATAAGTTTCAGAAAATTGATGTAACAGAAAAAATGATCCTTATGGATGGGTTCTCTGTTAAGGCGTTATGACTAGGGGGAATCGAACTGAAAGTGAGTGTACTATATGATGTTTATACATAAACGTCCAAAATCAAAATACTTAAACTGGTTTGTACGCATCGGAAGTCTGACGAGACGCACAAAAAAAGTTCACTCAACACAACTTGTATCAAGAAATTCAACGAGTCGCACAATTGTTCGAGAACTGTGCGAGACCGTGGACATTAAAAGACCACGGTCACCATCTTGGATCTTTTCGTTTTCGCTTCTCAGCCCTCAGGAAGACAGACTTGAGCACGTTTTTACGGTAAACCTTCTCTATTTTCCCCACATCATCTGCGCATACATTATCTAGAATAAAAAAGAATTAGATTTGGACTAATCAGAAAACGCTCTGAATTTATTCGAAGTGATCTTTCTGGAGTCACCTAGATCCTTCAAAAAGCCACATTAATCTTAAATAAACCAGGTGAATCCAGTGGACCCGAGTATGCGATTCGGTGTCACTGGGCGCCCGCTTTTGAGCGCTTCCATCTGGAAGATCTCTCTTTTCACATGCGTACAAACATTAATGAACAAATAGACACACGCAACACATAATCTCATTATCGCCTGCAAATCTATATAAACTTTTTTTCATTGAAATATTTTCAATCTTTATCACTGAACACCATTTCTAATATGAAATCAAATGAACACTGACTCTCATAAACAACGTTCAATAAATTATAACATACTAGCAGGGCCCGTTAACCAGTGTTGCTGATGAAAGCATGTCCTTCCCCTCGTAAAAAATTAAACAACGGTTGTTGTTGATGGCCACTGCCGTCTCTGGCGAATTGCGGACAGTGGCGACCGTGGCAGCTCTGGCCGAAATATAAAAAAAGCAAGTAAGGGAATGCGTAAATGCGGAGGTGGAGCTAATTTAAAAATTTACTCCCTCCCCCACAGAGTAAAAACAAGTTTAAAAAAATAAAATACAAAGTTAACGTGTGTGCAGTCAAGCAAAAGGGCGCATTCTAGGGGAAGGTTAGGTAGAATGTGGATATATGTATATTTCTAGCACCGAGAAAAATCATTTAACATTATCACTTCCCAGGTTTTCGGTGGCGCTGAAAACAAAAATAACATTTACACTTACTGCCAACGCGTAGTTTCTAAGATATGAGGAAATGTTAGTTTTAAAACAGTGGGAGTCACTTTCCCCTAATAAATTTACGTAAAATAAGCATCTACTTTATGGCCACCTGCTTTTGGGGGGGGGCACGTACAATGAACTAAATTTAACGTAAACTGAGTAACTACACGTTGACTGCGTTCCCTGCAAAATATTAGATGTCTATATTTGCGGGAGGAGGCGGCCACAATAATCGCTTTTGAAAAAAAAAAAGAAAAAAAAATTAAAGAGCGTTTCTTTTTTATTATAAATAGACAGTAACACAAAATTATATATATATCTATATCTATAAAAGTTAAATTGTCTGTGTGTGTCTGTGTCTGTGTACATTTCCCTACCAAACTACTCTGTCAATTTTAAGTCTAAAGACTCTAGATTTTACATGAGAAGTATTGAGATTTAGGAAAATCTTTTTAATCGATTTTCGGCCAGAAATTTGACTATAAAGGTGTCAAAGTTCAACGATTTGGCCTTTGAAAACTTTACCGAACTCCGCAAATTTTAGGTCTGAACACTTTAAATGTTAGAAGTAGGTTCCTAGGAGATGGATCAAAATTTTTAATTTGATTTAAGCCCCTAAACTAAATGTTAACGGGTCAAAATTGGGGTAAAATTTAAAAAATTTACCTCTGCGATCTCTACCAAATTACTCAACCAATTTTTGATCTAATCATTTGAAATTTTACATAAAGTGTATTCAGATATAGGGGAAGATTTTATTTCGGTTTTTAGCCGAACATTTGGCCGCGAAGAGATCAAAGTTCAAAAAATTTTGCCCTTTGCGGTCTCTAGCAAACTATTAAGTCAATTTTAATTAAAAATTTTTTTAAAATCCTATCTACTTTTCTTTTTAAATAGAATGTCGGAAACCCTTTTTTATAATACAAACATGTTTCCGTCATTTTTTTCCAACGAGACACAGGCAAACAAACAGCATCGCACGAAAAAAAAAAAAAACCCAACGTATTATAAGATATCTATATATATATATAGTAGATATATATATATATAATAAATACTTTTTTTCAGTAAATTATTTACCAACCGAAAACTGGTATCGTACTAATGTTGTGGAAGATGCGTATACGCGCATACACACACAGACACAGAGGCACACACAAACACACACAGGTTTGTAAGTGTGGTCGACCGATTAGGTGTAAACACACACACACACACACGCGCGTATAAAATTTTCGACCGATAGGTTCTAATCCTAAAAATAAATATTGCTACCGGTTACTATTATTTTTTTTCTGAAGGCGTTTGATATTGTTTGGGGGAAGGTGGAAAGTGGACATATGTATATTCCCACCATCGAGAAAAATCATTTAACATTACCACTTTCCTAAGTTTTCGGTGGCGCTGTAAACGAAAATAACTTTTACAATTATTGCCAACGCGCACTTTCTAAGATATGGGGAAATGTTAGTTTATAAAAAGTGGGTGATCACTTTCCTCTAATAATTTAACGTAAAATGAGCACTCACTTTCTGGCCACCTGCATCGCACGACTGCAAAAAAAAAAAAAAAGAAAAGAAAATGTATAATACGATATATAAGCATATAAAAACAACGCTTCCAGAAAGTAAAAGTATCGCTCGTGGTTGTTAGAAAAGGTTATTGCTTGCATAAATTAGAAAAAGTTTATTTCCATTGTAGATACGTTAATAAAATGCAACAAATTTTGGAACTAAATAAAGTGCTATAAATCACAATACAACAACAACAACAACAACAATTGAATAACAAAAAAAATTTACAACAAAAACCTCAACAGCAATTAGGACAAAAAAAAATTTAAACACCATCAACAAGATAGGTTTGAAAAGTTATTTTAACACTTGGCAAAAAACAACTAATCACTTTTGGAAAACGTATTATCTAGGTCCACAAAATTTGCAGAAGGATTTTTTCGGCTGAAAGAGTTGAAAATTTATTCTCGAATTTTAAATACGACTCGGCTGCAGCTTCTCAAACTTTTTTTTTAAAACTTTGAAAGAACATTTACAAAAAAAAAAACACGAACAATGATTTAAAGAAGAAAAAACACTCTACTAGCTGGGAACAAAAGAAAATAGTAAATACGCGTGCCATTTAGTAAAACAATAGACATTTTTTTTTCGAAGAGTCTGTTTCGTATTCGATATGAGTATATAAATATCGTAAAACTAGAGGACAGTCATTTTGGCACGTATGCAGGAATAGGTAACGCACAGAGTGAAGTATTTACATTTAAAGCATTATCTATCGATATATCAATTTTGTGCAAGAACAAACACTTATATATTACAAAAAGAACCCCAAAGTTCTGCTGCAAAAGCTAACGGAGGAATACCAGCGATTAATAAATACTAAAAAAAAAAAAAATAATGATCAGATTGAAGAGAAACGCATAGAAAGAATACAACATTTATAGCAAAAATCGAATGAGAATAAATAAAAAAAATCATATAAATAGCGTGTGGTGGAAAATATATTAAAAAGAGTGCTTCCTTAATGACAAAACATGTTTTAATTGTGAGCGTGTATTCCATAAACGTTCCCATTGTCTGAAAAAAAAACAAAAAAACAAAAAACACAAAAACAAAATAGAAACAAATAAAAATCAAAGATGAGCATAGATGTATTTAAACACGAAATAAAAGAGGGTTTAATTAATATAAAAATAAATGGGCAGACCGTAAAACTATCGCTCGATTAAAAAAGTGATATCTAGATAATAAACGTACGATGCTAGAAAATACGAGATCTTCCACGGTTAACGAATTACCAGAGGTAAAATATTAAAATTCAAATGAGAATTAAAATGTAACAATTCGTTCAAGGGGGAAAATATCTACTCCTTGTCTCAGAAAATCTTTAGTTCTGGACTAGATTGTACTGTTTACCTGATGGGAAATAGCGAGTAATTCTTTTCGTAACAAGTTTTACGTCATAGAGAAGAATAAGATGAAGCAAATAGACCTGAAAAGCAAATTCTAGCGCGTTTTTTTCAGAAGCTGACTTCGAATCAGAAAATGTTCAACCTATTTTTAAACTCAAAAGAAAAGTAGAATGTGAGACATTGGACGCAATAAACCAGAATAACTGTAAAAATTGGCGCAATTCTAAAAGTCTATTACACAAATTGGGATTGTCCAACAATATATATATATATATATATATATATATATATACACATATATAAACCGAAAAATAAGAATATGTGCTGATTTCACGGCTAGATCAAATGACTGTTTGAAAGACCTTCCACATTTTCTACTGACCCCAGAAGATAAATCCACTAAAATAAAGGTAGAGTATTTTGAAAGCTTGATTTGTCTTAAGCTTACTTTCAGGTTAAAGTAATTGATGAATGTTTGAAATACCTAACAATAAAGCACATAAAGGAATTTAATAACTTTATTGTCTCGATTTTGGATTGAAGTTAGCTACAAACTTATTCCAGAAAATAAAGTTAAATGGCCTGAAATATATAATCGCATGTTTAGATGATATTTTGATTAAAAACAAAAATAACACACACTACATATTAAATCAGTATTTCAGAGAATTAAAGAAAACGGATTTAAGCTGAAAAGAGCGAGTTTTCCTAAGGATAAAATATTTAGAGTAGACCCTTGGCAGTAAAGGGAGATAACTAGATTGAAAAATGACTGAAACTATTAAGAATATACCCACACGTTATAACGTTGCTAAAATGCAGGCATTCTTGGTATTATTAAATTATAATATAATTCCCAGAAGTATACAATATGGGAGCTCTGTTAAATAATTTGATAAAAACGAACACAGAGTTGATATGGTCAGAATAATGCGAAAATGATAAAAAACAAAACAAAAACAAAACGATAACAAACAAAAAGCACATTTCGATCTGAAGAAAAAATCATTGTAACAGTAGATGTTAGTAATGAGAGACTGGGTGTTGTACTGCCTCATAAACTCGAGGACAGCTCTACAAAACCAATAGCACATGCCTCGATAACATTTCTGCCAGCGAATGAAATTACAGTCGAATCGAAAAGGAGAGTTTAGCAATACCTGCTGTAAACAATTCACATGTTATTACACGAACGAGAATTTATTCTACCGATAGGCCACAAACTGTTGATAACAATATTTGGTTCTGAAAAAAGTATACCAACTCACACGGAAAATCGACTACAGGGTTTAGGTGTAATTCTATTGGATTATAATTTTGAAATAGAATATCTACCAGCAAAAAGATAGGTTACACCGATGGGTTATCATGATTGATACCTAAAGAAGAAGAAGTAATATCGTGAATTGGCAGGATTGTTATGTAATACTATTAAAAAAACTTCCGGTTACGCTAGAATATGTGAAAAAATCCAGCGAAAAATGATAATTGAATTAGAAAAATGAAAAAAAAAGAAAAGCAAATTAAACAAGAAAACTAAAAGAGAAAATAATGCGAACATCAAGTAAACATTAAAATATGCGAACATATATTACTGTATGCAAATAAAGCAGTAATATAGGCTACTCTGTAAAAAAAATTCAAGTTATTGACTGAAGATCGACCAGGACATAAAATTTGGTAAAATAATACAGATGATACCAACTGACAGCAAAGGATCCATCAGTAAAAATTCAACTACGACCAAAGACATATGCTTCTTGGACTCAACTATGCTGTACACATAAATAGTTCTCATTACTTGATCATTGTGAATAGTTTCACAAAGTGGACAGCAATTTTTAAGTGAAGACATCTCACTGTAACAAATAAAAAAAACATAATGAAATTTGTAGTCGTTTTAGACTACCGAAGAATTTATTCAACGACTATGAAACCCACTTCACGAGAAGTAAATTCAAGAGAGTTTGCAAATCATTGGCCGTTATTAGTCACGTGACATGCCAGTATAACACCCAAGATCGAGCGGACAGGCGGAAAATGCGTGGACACAGTTAAACACTCTCCGAAAAATCAAAACGTGGACACAAATGAAAGAATTATTCAGAAATTTCGGGCAGCTTATAGAATCACGCCAAACCCGAATACGACGTGATGTTTATACCCACAACAGAGTTAATGTCTGCAAGTAAAATACGCACTGTGTGACCTACTGCAATCGAAAGTGCTGTAGGACGCATTTGAAATTTCTGCTTCTAAAAATCAAAATATCTCTAAACATAAAATAAGCATTCTTTCAGTTCAGTCTCTCAGACCAACGGAGACCCAACTGACCCCTTCTAATCATGCCGCTGGAATATATAGGTTGGTCTTATTTGAGGTAGACCACGCAGCCAGCCTACTTGAAAATTAATATTTGTTTTATCGCTCGACATAGAAAGTACTAACCAGTGATTATAATTTTCAGAACCAAATAAATTGTATGAAATTGGAAAGCATTATAGAATAAAATTATCTTCCCCACAGACTCTAAAAAGAGAAAATAAAAGAGCTTAATTTCTACGAAAAAAAAAAAAAGCTCAGAGGGAGTTTATCTAAGGGATATGAGTACATTTGTGTCCGCGCTTTGATTCTTCGGAGTGTGTTTAACTGTGTCCATGCATTGTTCCACCTGTCCGTTCGATCTTGGATGTTATACTGGCATGTCACGTGACTAACGATCGCCAATGATTTACAAACTCTCTTGAATTTACGTTGCACATGACTACGCGGAGGTATGAGAACTTGAGGCCATAGGGTGCGAATCATCGTCACTACAAGCAGGATTGAGAATAAAAAGACAGAAAAAAGTAATTGATTATATCCAGAATCTAAAAAGAGAAAATAAAAGAGCTTAACTTCTATGAAAAAAAACCCCAAAAAACTCAGAGGGAGTTTATCTAAGGAATATGAGTACATCCGGGTTCTTCTTTCCTACAAAAATATGATTGGCTGGTTAAAATATGAATGTCAACTGGTAAAGCCATTGGGTACATAAGTCGAAAGGTACACCACCAGCCTCATGTTAATAATACTAGTTTTTTTTTTAATTCCATGTTCACCTCAAACAAGTCATAGTGCCATTTTGATGTAGAGGGCTACTATACTATAATTTCCAAGGATACTATACAGGGAGTTTAGCAAGAAAATGTCTGTTACACTTGAACTTATGCAGATATGTTCAATCAGTGAATTCCAAAGTCTAGCAGTCCTAAGGAGGAAACTATTAGAATAGAAGGCTTTTTGACTCCTGGAAATCTTTACTGTGTGGGGGTGGGATTTTGCTGCTTGTTGGGTTTGTCGGGGTATCTACGTCGAGGGGACACAAAGGTCAGTAGTTCGTCGGATCACTTACCATTTGAAAAACTCGTCACTGCAGCGACTTACAAGATTATTATTCGAAACTTTCGAAAACTTAGCGACTTTAAAACTACTTTTGCAAGACGTATCAATATTTTATTTAACTAAATAAGTGTGGGTTGCTAAAATTGTTAAAGCTTATCTGAAGCATCTGTTAAGAAATTAAAAATTTTGAAAAGAAAAAGACGAAATGTCTTTGTAAATCATGTATAAGTCGAAAACGTTATTAGTAATAACCATTATTACAACTATATTAAAAACTATCTAATGATTTTAAATAAGGCTATTTGTAAAACTTGATTTACAGAAATGTATCTTGTTTGCTTTTCAAATTGTTACATTTTTTCTAAATATATATTCAAATATTTATTAAGATAATATATTTATATAAATATTTATTAGATCACCCATGTTAGATCAGGCATGGTTACTATATCCAGTAATTTAAATAATGATATCCTTTGTTGATGAAACGAACGTTTCCTTCAAATTATCTATCCACCCAAATTACCTTCTACGTTACGCGAATAAAATCAATCAAACCGAGACTACATTGCACTAAGGTAGAAGTTGGGGTCATCTATTATTAATAATAACAGAATAACCTTTTGTATCCGACATTATTCCCCTATGAACTTCGTATAAATATTATAGACAGTAAAAACCCACAGACTTGTAAGCATCTCGTAGTATTGGATTGATGTTATCTTAGCAGAATACACTACACGCCAAAGAAGATAAAACAATAAACACTCCTGAGATCATATTTGTTGTATTTTTAAGTTATTTCCAGTTTTATTACATACATAAATAATTACAATAGAAGAATGCGAGCATGAAAAGTAATATGGTTACGCTTAAACATAGAAAAGAAAAGGACAAATGTTTTACTAAAAAATATAATAAATTTATAACTTAAAATATTGCAGCATTAAGATTTGATTATATAATGTTGAATTAAAAAAATTCTAAACCATATTACTTTCCATGCTCGCATTTTTCTATAGTAATCCATGATTTTCCAGGCGTCCAGTAAATTCACTTGTTCTTTGTTTAATTTCAGTCTTATTTTTTTGCCCCGATAAACATAACATACGCATATGTAATAACAATGTACGGCACTCTTCTGTTTGCATTCTCTCTGTTTCACTTGTTATTTCTCTTTTCGCGAGAGTTGTTAATTAGTAGCAGCACTAGTCGCTGAGGCGGCGTAGTTGCTATGGAAACCAGTCATAAAAAACGTCGCCTACCTCCTTACGAAAATTGAACACCAGTAAATTTATCATAACTTTTGTTTTACTGAACGAAAATTGGAATTTTTTTTTCACAAAATAGCTGAGAAGGTGATCTATAAACTGTAACCATTGTTTGAAATTTGGTCAAAAAATGAGCGAGCAGTGAAGCTACAAATCAGTTCTGAATGACTAAAACTGTCACTTAACCATATATTCAAATACGGTAGAGTTTGAATGATAAGACATAGTGTGTATTTGTTATACGAGTTCTTCATGTAATAACACGAAAAGATTGCGCCGAATTATTGTATACAGGCTACTTTATACGTCTATTTTATGCTAATTATTTTATTAGCTAAGCCAATCACATTACATCACCTAAAATATTATGGATTTCACACCATCTTTGAATCTTTTACACCACGTGATACCTCATTCGACAACATCACCGCCGACCCCAACGTTGTGTCCATGTCCGCCTCCTCCGTCGCCATCCCTTGCTATAGTCGTCTTTCACACTGGCGACTGTCGTGGAATGCGCACAGGTTCATAAATATACAAAAAAAATAACAATGGAGAAACTAAAGAAAAACACAAACCTCGACACTTTCTGTAAATATTACTTGAGCTCTGTGTGAGTGTGTGACACTATCGCTCTTCTGAACGCTAAAGTTCACATGTATATCTACTGTCGATGATGTGTTCGTTAATCGGTTGATCAGTTCATTTTCCTATCTCATTCGAGTCACAATGTACATCCGACTGTGTCCAGCTGACAACTGTCATAAACTGTGTCCCACTGATAATTCCTAAACGTCATCGACCGTCGCAAATCGCTCCGCATGGTCATAAAAAAACTGTCTCTTAATTTACAGCCACGCCTAAACTATCAAATTTTAGTTCCCGTTAAGCCACACCTTAATTAATAACAACTTACTCAAGCTTTCTTTGCGTACCTTTGTTCTATCGATAAACCTATTTAAAAAAACAAAACTTTTTGTCATATTTCCTTTTCTCTCATTTTTGAAAATATTTTCTAACACTTAAGTGCGATAATGTCGATCGTATCACCCATGTATGGGTTCTTCGAAATTATCTTTATGTACATTCTTTATTAAGGAGTGATGTAGCATTGCTATATTCGGAGTCTGACTCTCCGACTTGATCGTCTTTCGCCACAGTTTAGATCTTATTTATATTATTATTTATGATGTCACCATTATTAAAACATGGAGGCTATTTATATTCTCACCTAAATTTTAATTAGTTCGAAAAGGCAAATATGTTACTGCCTTTTGGCCGATTACTACAATATTGTGTTCTTTTTCACATTATACAATTCACTTTGTCACATTCATCCTCTCTGTTTTTTTTATGTACCCCATTTTTTCAGTGGTTGAATAAGACATGGTTAATGGGTTTCCAATATATCTATCCAGTTGGTATTGATCTTCTACTCAACATGAGTCTGGGTAGAAACGTTCCAATCTTCTCTTACCAAAAGAAAATTGTGATACTATGGAAATTCGCCCAGGGAGTGTTAGGAAGTGATTCATAAAAAATATAAAGTTGTCGGCAATAAAAAAAAAGTAATGACGATACAATACCAGCGGTATTCACCCGGATTCAACCGTCTTTCTTCATAGCAGGGAGTGTCAAGAAAATATTAAATTCACAAACGGTTCTCAGTCGCGTATATATCCCGGTTAAAGCAGATGACGACATCAAGTATTGGCAGTTTTTACAGTATGGTGTCAACGTCTTCCTACATACAGTACCTGGTATTTCTAACTGCCACTCATCGTTGCATAACTTCGGTGATGTCACAAGAACCAGTATATGAACGTGGTTATGATGTATAGAGGCTAGAAATGATTCACCAAAGCCACACAGGTAATAGAATTAATAAAAGTAGATAATAAAGCATTTTTAAGACGATGCCAGACATGCTCTAAGCTGATGCTGTTTGATTTATTTTTTTATTATTAAGTTTCTAAAGTGTGATAACCCCAAGAAGGGGAGCATGAGGTTTTGCACTAGGAGACTCATTATTCTCCACATGGCAACCCTACACATTGAGAGGTAAATGTTTGTATTTTTTACGCATTGAACGAAAGGAAATTTTACATTAGTTGATGGGGAGGGGCTGAGAGATATAATGTAGGTACTCTGATTAAGCTTGCGAGTTTTCTCTTGTTCCAGTTATCACACAAGCAGAGTCACATGAAAATATAGGTATCTACGGAAACAATGGTTTCAGCTGCTTAAAAACCACAGTATTTGTTGAAATATTAATGTCAATAAGTAATATTGACTAAAAATGACAGCCAATTTTTTAGATCTACTACTAACATTATAGGAGTCTGTATTCACACCGGATCGTTGCAGGTTAGCCATTGGATTTTATGAGTTAATCTACTTCCTGGGCAACACTGGACAGGGCTCAGCTAACAAGCAATAAAATTAGACTTATACTAATCACTGTATTAGCCAAGCAAATCCCAAAAGCAAGCCATCGCAATTCGCCTTACACGGGTTGAACAGGCATTCCTCAAAGGTGGAAGTGTCTAGGGAATATCAAATTCACAAGCGACCTCCAATTACATGAATATACTAGTTACGGGAAACAACGATGTTATGTTTGTACAATTCCTGCAGCGAGATATCGATGTCCTCCTACAGACACCACCTGGTATTCTCAAATGGTCACCCATCTGACACTGGCCAGATTCAACGTTGCTTACCTTCACTACTCTAAAGATAATCGGTATCTCAATGTGATTATACATTAGTTAAGTCAACGACATTACAGTAACCAGTCTCAGTTTTCCTAAAACCAAATGATGGACCTTTGTGATAATGAATCCATGCCAGTAAAATAAGACCCAACGGGTAGGTATCAGAAAAATCCGTAAAGCGTTGTCTAAACACTGGTAGCCGTTATACACGGCGGAACAATAAATTTGTCGCCCTAAAGAAAACAAAACTATAGCTTTATTTAAAAACTTTTATTTAAAATACCAATTCAGGTAACCTGATATGGTATTTAGGGCTGATATCAATTCAACGTAACCGCCTTCAACCTAAATCACCGCCTTGATACGGGTCCGGAACTGGGAGCATGTTTTTTCCACAAGCGCCGGTGGGAGCTCGGCGAATACTCAGCAATCAGGCTGGCTTTGGTGCTGTGGGAGGTCATGTTGCTGGTATTCTCGACATATGACTAAACTAAGTACTTCAGTGTGTTCAGGTTAGGGGGGAGGGGGCCAGTGAGAGAAGGGTACAAAGTCGTAGGACTTCTGAAACCAAGCTTGAGTCTCTTTGGACTTGTGGGCCGGCGCCGAGTGCTGCTGCCACACTCAGGGTCTGCCACTGGTCACCTGATTGCATCAGAGAATCACCACCCTCTTCAGCAGATCCAGGTATACCTTGGTGTTGACTTTTAAGCCGACTTAAAAGATTTCAGGTAGCATGCTTTGGCCCTCATTTGAAACCACATCAAAGACCATACCATGGTCGGAAACTTCGTTGAGCTGTACCCTCAAGGGTTAAACCGTCTGTATTTGCATTCTGAGGGTGCTAGCAATGTGTTACGTTGTGTGTATGAATATGTTCCATAACGACGTACATGGTTTACCTTTTACTGTATATTCATGTACGTGTAAATGCGTGTATGTGTATACGTCGTATTATTTAGTTGATCGTCTAGTGTGTATATTTTAACATTTACACAACAGTTCTAACACGAAATGATTGACGTGGGCGTATCGAAACAGTTGTAGACAAACAGTATTTTTAACACATGTAAATAACACAACACATATCTAAATTATTTACGAACATTTATTTTCATGATTTCAGCTGACATCTTCAAAGATTTCAATTTCTTTATATCTTGCCTACCTGAGATGACGTCGCTCCCTGCCCCATGGAGAGACCCTCCTTTTGAGTCGTCCGTTCTCTGATGTCCAGCTAACGACTGACTAGAATCTCCCCAAATCTACATCTCATTACTTGTCTCAGACCAACAACTGATGTAACCTCAATCTAGTTATTTGTTTATGCAAACAAAAATCATGTTTACATCTATTTTCTATTTTCACATGCATTTTGTAGTGATATTTTTATTTCAGCTATCAATCAATTTTTCCCGATCTAATTGTTTATTTTTCTAATCATAATAATCGATCCAGCGACAGCGGGTCGCTGGAATAAATTATTATTATTATTATTATTATTATTATTAATAATAATAATAATAATAATAATAATAATAATAATAATAATAATAATAATAATAATAATAATTCTGATTTCGTTTATCAACGTTTCTCTGGGAAGGGATGGTATTTATTTCCAGAGGATTTCCCTTAATCCCGGCTTCAATCCAGGAGCTTCAAAGATCAAGGGTTTTCCTAAGGATGTTGGTGGTACCTATAATTGCAGAGTACGACTGGGATTATTTGTGTTTAAACCCCGTGTATACGCCTTATCTCCAAGGCCAATGGAGCATAATTGCTCCACTTCTCATTCTCCTTCTTTCTCACATTCCTGTCCCAGGATACTGAAAGTCTACAATCTGCCAGTTCTTTCACACCTTGTCAATGACGGCCAAATCCGAACGATTATGTTCCAATTACTTGGTCGTTATGACACTTTTGTCCCACCATACCTCTACCTTGCCATCCTCAGTTATTCTCACTTCATCAGGCATCTCCTCAAACCATTTTTCAGCACACTTCACCCCAACCCTCTTACAACTCCCAATATATCCGGAGTCCCATGCGATCTTGTCTTTTGCGGTACTCTCTCTGGGCCAGTCCACTACACCCTGCTGCAAGGTGTGCAATTGACTCTGAGGTCTTACCACAAATCCGGCATTTGCAGCAACTGCCTCTCTTAGAACCACTTTTTTGAACAATCGTGTTCCTAATGCCTGCTCTTGTGCTGCACAAACAAAAGCTTCAGTACTCTTAGCCAGATACCCAGCTCTAAGCCATTGTCATAATCTTTCATCAGCCACTTCTGCAATATTCTGGAAGAACCATCCGTACATTTTCTTTCTAGCAAGTTCCTTTGCGCTTTCTCTATCCATACGTTTCACATCATCAGCCTTGGTCTCACATACCTCCACTTCATTGGCCACAACCTTAAGCATCCACCACTCCTCACTTCTAACCACACGCTCCTTCAACGAAATCTCCTCGGTTCTAACACAATCTTTTACACTTTTTAATCCCCTCCCACCATCTTTCCTCTTTTGATGCAGCCTTGCTACGCTACTTCAAATGTGAAATATACCAAACATTGCTAAAACTTTTCTTGTTTTGATATCCATGGCATGCAAATCCTTGTCAGACCATTCTAAAATTCCCGCACTGTATCTCAAAACACTGACTGCTCATGCATTTACTGTTTTCATTAGGTTTCCTCCATACAGTTTCGACTTTGCAATTAGTTTCACTCTTCTAAGATACTCCTTTCTGACTTTTTCCTTCATTTCTCTGTTCATGATGCCTACACCCTCCAGCACTCAGAAATACTTATATCCTGTATCTTCTATGTTTTTCATGATTTCTCCATTTGGCAGCACTATTCCATTCGAATGAACCTTTACTCCTCTTTTCATCATCAGCACCGCACATTTACTAATCCCAGACTCCATCCCAATGTCTTCTGAATATGTCCCCACAAGTTCTACCAGTCTCTCCATTTCCTTTTCATGTCTACCGAATATTTTCAAATCATCCATAAACAGTAGATGGTTGAGGCGTCTGTCACCAGACACAAAGTTATACCCCAGTTTTTCTCTCTTCAAGAGGATGCTCAGTGGCATCATTATCATTACAAAAAGAAGTGGCGATAGCGAATCTCCTTGAAATATCTCACGTTTAATGCAAACCTGCCCCATCTCCTCTCTGTTTGCTGTCAGCACCGTTTTCCATTAAGCCATACTTGTCTCAAAAAGCCCTACTACATTCTCAGCAACCTTCATCATCAATAGTGTTTAATGTATTCATGAATGAAGAACCATGTCATAAGCCTTTCTGTAATGCTACGCTCAGCTTCCTCCTCTTCTTATCCTGCATTATTGCTTTATCAATTAGTAGTTGCTCTTTAGTACCTCTCGAGCCTTTCCAGCACCCCTTTTGTTCGTCAGGAAAAACACCATTAATCTCTAGAAGTTCATAAATTTTCTCCGCAAATATTCCAGTCAACAGTTTTCACATTAATGGCAGACATGTAATTGATCTATAATTATTGGCATCTTTTCCTTTTGCAGGATCTTTCCTAATCAGTGTTGTTCTTTCCTTCAAAAGCCAATCAGGAACGTCTCCCGACTCTACAATCCTTTGCAGAGCAGCAGCTATAGGTGGATAAAGGCATGGAAACTGTTTAAACCAGAAGCTCATCACTCCATCTGGACCAGGTGTCTTCCAGTTTGTCATCCTTCGTATGCCAGCCTTAACGTCATCGATGGTTATCTCAACGTTCTTCATCTGCTGCATTTCTGATTGCCTTTCTCTGACCTCTCCCAACCAGCTAGCCTTCTTATTATATCGCCCTTCGACAGACCAAATCCCACACCAGAACTTCCTGGCGTCTTTTGCATTTAAAGTGCCTTTTTACTACCATTTAATTCTTTATACAGCTGAGACTGATTGTTCCGGAAAAGGTTGTTTATGCCGAAACGAAACACTTTTTCCAACAAAATTCCTAATTTTCATTCCAGCAGTGTGGATCTTCTCTTTCAACATTGTTAGAATGCTCATGGTTCCCTTTTCCAACAATCTATACCTACTTTCAAGCTTGTCCTTAGCTTTCTGTCCTAGTTTAACTCCTTCTCTTATTTCTTCGATTCTACCAATGTCTGTCCGCCACCGTTTAATACTTTCTTCAAGCCGACTCTGCCAGTGTGGCCTTCTATCCTTCATTTCGCTCTTTTTCCTCTTTATTAAGCCAAGACGATTCGCAATAACGTATGACGCTGCATACAGAAGCCTGTAATAATAATAATAATAATAATAATAATAATAATAATAATAATAATAATAATAATTATGTTTTGACTCTTGGCGCTGCTTGCCACAGTTAACACAGATACTACGCTATAATCACAGCAAAAAGATCACAACATCACACTCCTTTCACCCTTATTTTCAAAAATATACGGCATATATTTTTCCTATACGCCCTATTCTGTTTTTTTTTTCATTAACGCAATCTCTAGATTTCTGTCTCACCGGCTAATGAAAAAGGACAAGCTCCATCCATAAAAAATACCCCCCTTTTCTTCTCAGCCATTTACTAACTGACACTCCTAATTTTAGTAAAACTGAAATCTCCCCCGATCTCATGGCACTTTCTTTCTGTCTCTTTTTTTAAATACCATTAAATTTGCCACACCTCACCTGGGTAAGGAAAGTCAATTTCTATTTCTTAAAAAAAAATTCCGTCTCAATCCTTTGTAATCGATTGATCTTATGACATTTCCTTAGTCTGGGTTACTCCTTCTATGACCGAAGACACCTTCGTCTATTCGTGCCATAATCAATAAAGGCCTATTTTGCATGTCCACGTCGACAATATCTCGTCGACTAAATTACTGACCCTTTCTTCCCTTGTGTGTTAATATTTTTAGCCTTACACGCTTCCGTTAATATTTATTTTTTATTTACTTCCCTAATAGAGCAATATTTACTTACTTAGCTATTACGTATTGGTGGTATATTTGACTTTCACCCTCTACTCATCCTGAGTGATTCGCAACATAATGGTCACATCTGTCATTGCCCCTTTTGTCCCTTACGCCATGCCAAGGAGCATTTCATTTGTTCCCTGAAGTTGATTATCAACTAGATTCGCTCACGCTTGGACAGAAATATCTTCCGTTCTGCTATACTGGAAAAACTTTTTTTCCAGGGCGGTAACAGCGACTACCTTCTAGACACATAGCTTCTCAGAAAACATCGGATTTCCACACATGAAGCTTTCAGATTTGCTCCACGTTGATTCTATTGGAAATCAACAGAAATCCCAAATCGAAAAAAAAACAAACAAAACAAAACAAAAAAAAAACTCGAATCACTCCTCGAAAATAATAAAACAAATAACCATCTACGTACATTTATTTTGTCTACCCCGTTAAAATTCTAAATATACTAACTGACCATTCGTTTAAAAAAATAATTCAACCTTATCTACTGTTCTTTCTTTTCTGACGTTGCAGTCTCCGAAAGACATTTAACATGTACAACATACACGAATGAAGATCACATGTGACAATTCAATACAATAATTAAATGTTCCATTTAAATTATCATTACAGCAGATGAATCATTTCACAATTTAAATATTTTACAGGTCTTTTTGACAAAACAACAACAACAACAACAACAGCAACAACAACACAACAACAACAACAACAACAATAACAACAGTTTTCCAACCGGTAACGCAAAACATTTTATCCCGGCATAAGAAGAAAACAAGGCCGATAGCCATTAGTCGCGTGCTCTCGTGTAATAAATGAATGTGTGAATGTAGGATTGGCATGAAATTCTAAAAGGTAAACTAAAATGACCGAAAAATGGGCTGAAATGACTTAAATAAATAAAAAGTAAATGACTTAGAATGACTTTAATGAACTTAAGGATGAATTGAATTATCTTAAGAATGACTTGAATGCTTAAAAAATAACTGGAATCCTTCAAAAACAAATTAAATGATCTGGAGAATGACTTGAATGGCTTTGAGACTGACTGGTTGTAAAGTGGGTGATAATTTTACATTAAATTAATACAGAAAAGTGATTCCCCACTTTTTATCACAAAGTTACAAACACAAGTACAGCATGTAGTAAGAACAGACCTTTGATCTTAATCTATTAACAACAGACCTTTGATCTTAATCAAAAAGGTCAAACACAAAAGTGTTACAGACCGACCGACCAACCGACGCACCGACCGACCGACGGACCGACCGACCGACCGACCGACGGAGTGACTTATAAAGTCGCTTGCACGCGACTAAAAACGCGATATCATTTTGTCTTGGAGCTTAAAAGTTCAACTAACCCTTAACAAAAAGAACAGCTATTTTGTTATAAAAAAGGTTACATTCCAACAATTTGTTATAAACACTATGCGATGTTTGACAATCTAACATCAAAACAATGTATTACATTTTTTTTGTTTTCATATTCAAATCGACACACACATATACACTCGTGAGCAAAAAAAAAAAAAAGAAAAAAAAATGGGCCAAACAATTTTTTTAAAATTTTATTGCACTAAAAAGCTATATTGAACAAAGAACAATTGAACAAGGAAACTTAAAGGAGACTAATAACACTGAACAAGACATTTACTTCAATAAATGCTTAGGATGGAATCGCATTCCTTTTTGATTTCTTTAAAAGATCAATCCTTTTAGAATGCTCTCAACCAAACTGGAACACTTTTAAGAGGAGATGCTATTCCATTTGCTTTGCACAGCTTCCTGCAGTTTGTCATTGTTTTCAAAAGTTCTTCCGACCAATGCACGAGATATTATGGACCAAATATTGTTCATTGGGTTTAAATCGGAGATTTGACCTGACCAAAACATCACATCAATTGAATTATCAGAAAAAACATTTTTTGTGACTTTAACAGTGGGTTCAGGAGCATTATGATGTTGAAAAATAATGTTCTGGGATATTCCCAACTTCTGGATACTTAGTAACAGTCCTATTTCTAACATTCGAATGTATTCCTTTGCATTGATTAATTTTTTACATTTAATAAGTTCCCCAACTCCTGCTGCAGTAAAAGTTCCTCATACCATTATCTCTCCATTCCCGTGTTTAACTGTCGTTTTTATGCAACTTGGCGAAAATCATGCTCCAGTTCTTCGATTGCACCGTTCAGGAGCATCGGGAGCATCACTAACAAGACAAAATCTTGATTCTATCCAACCGGAAAACATTCCTGAACCAGTCTGTAGCTTTCTTGCCATAACGCGAGAAAAATCTCTTTGTATCATTGATGTTTTTCTTAGATAAAAATGGCTTCTTTGCACGCCTTTTAGGGGAAAATCCCATTTCTTCCATTTGTTTAGATATTGTATCTCTAGAAAGAGCATTTCCAGCACCTGTTTTTAATTCTTTGCTATGGTCAACATAAGTTTTCTTTCGATCCTTCAAAACAGTTAATTTAAGACTGTGGTCGTCTTTCAAAGTAGATGCTCTAGGGCGATCAGATCCAGATTTCCCTTACCAAGCGTTCGACTTCGAAACTTTGACCAATGTTTTCACATTTTCTTTTCTTAAAATATCAAATCTGCTTGTAAGTCATTTTGGACTGTTTTAATCCTGCAATTCGGTTTTTTATATCCTCGTCAAGACGCGGTCTTACCATTTTTAGGATTAATTTTTTCACCTCTTATTATTATATGCTATAATAATAATGATCTACAAAATAGAAATTTTCAGTTAAAAGTAACAAAAATTCATAGAAAAATATTTAAAATTTCAGTTTAAAAATATTTTTCAGTTTAAAATTAACAAAAATTCATGGAAAAATATTGAAAAATCGATTTCTTTCCTTCTTTCACTATTGGCCCATTTTTTTTTTTTTTGCTTATGAGTGTATGTTCTTTCTTTCATTTCCAATATGACACAATTTTCACGAACATTATTTTTCATAGACATTTTCTCATTTATTGCTTAATATATATATATATTCGTGTGCGTGTGTTCTTTTTTCATAAGTTCTGTGTGTTACTACCTTTTTTGTGTGTGTTTGTGTCTAGTACGTTTTTCTTTGTTTCCTTATTCTGCTTTTCTTTCCTTCATTGTTTCAATGATCTATCTTACCTAACACCGTTCGTCCAACGTTGTGTGGGTATATCCCCCAGTTTCCTTTTCTTTTTTCTTTTCCATCAATTTTTATTGGACCATTCCTCTTTTTTTCTGTTGTTTCTATATTTTTTGTTTGTTTGTTTTTAACCGTGGTAGCCTCCAGGTTCGCTTTTTTTCCCGCACCCTTGTATGGGTGCCCTGAAACGAGCACCAAAAAGCGTACGTTATATTATGGGGCTCTAAAAAGGGGTCTGTTTTTTAATTTGTATATGTTGTCATAACTTGGATCGGTATATAGCATGAGTTGTACAGCAGCGCATCTCCGATCTTGCTCGATAAACATTGTGCTACTTTCAGATATGATAGAAGGCTCTTATCGCTCTTTGGACTTGTATAGAACTGGCCACATAGTAGATGGTCTGAAACAAAAAAGAAAACCGGTTTTCATCAAACCGAAATAAAATTATGTCGTCTTTTCTAAGGGAGACAATTTTATCATTTCCCGTTGTATGAAGTTATATTCTAATTAATTGCTGTTTAATTTATTCTATACTTAAGGGTTTATATACTTTTGATAATGTTCTACGTTAAAAACGGTTTATTTCCCACTATCCTGGAAAATTCTCGATTTAGACGAGTGCTTTTTTAACGCCATTGATCAGAATCGCCTTTTATTGCAACCATTAACTGCTCCATTGTTTTCTGTCCTATCGCACATTTTAATGGACGACATTAGGAATACGAGAGAAAAAAAATCAAACCTAACAAAAACCGGAAATGACTTCTGCTCTCTTCCTTTTCTATTTGATTTCCATCTTGTTTCTTTTTTTGGTTGCATCCGCTTTGAATGTTACACATGTGTTGTTCAATCAAAATGCATTTCATGTTGAATGTCGGCAAATAAATCCATTTTGCAAATGTCAAACAGTGAATAAAATGGATTAACTTCATGTTTGTTTTGATGGGAATCACAAAAGCTCAATGTGAAATATCAAGCTAAAAAGCCTTAGTGACGCTAAGGAAGTCAAGAAAAAAAAAACGAACTCGCCATCAAAGTTGAATAGAACCTAAATGGTTCATATGCGTCATTCCTTTTTAATTCTATATTTAGTAGCATTCTCGAAGCAGATGCAACGCAATACCCGATCAAATTTATCAAGAGCTTGCAGCAATACCTTTTACAAGATGGATTCATAATACATTTTGGTAGGTTGTAAGATTTTCAGGCATATCCTAGTATTCATTACTTAATGATGCGTTTCCGAAATATTTAATTCACAAGCGGTCTCCAGTCGACACTCAAACAGGGTAAATAATGACGTTTTTTCTAGCAGATTTTTGCAGCGAGGTATTGCCGTTCTCTCACCTACATGTTTCCAAAATTGTCACACACATTTGGAGCTGATCATGCTCAACATCACAAGTCCCTATTTACTTGTCCTGTCCCAACAACGACAGAGTTAAACACCAGGTCGTTTTTCAATGCGAGGAACCCTTGATTAAGACAAATATTAAAAAAAAATCCTCCAATTAAGATGACTTCTTTTACTGACCGAGAACAGCGAAGATGAAGCGTAATACCAGAACAGATACTACACTTCAATTTTGCTCATCATGATTCATCATTTTTCAGTTTAATATTTAGCATTATCAGGAAGAACGAAGTGTGCAATATCAGATCGAATTTCTTAGAAACTTGTTGGCGTATCTGTCACTAAATAGGCAAAAAACCAACGTTAAAAAACAGTTAACTACCAAATGGTCATGATCTAAAGAATAGTAACTAATCCAATAAGTTTTCTACCGAATGGTTTTGATCAATCGAAAGGTTTTGATCTATCGAAAGGTTCTGATCAATCGAAAGGTTTTGATCAATCGAAAGGTTCTGATCAATCGAAAGGTTCTGATCAATCGAAAGGTTTTGATTTATCGAAAGGTTCTGATCAATCGAAAGGTTTTGATCAATCGAAAGGTTCTGATCAATCGAAAGGTTCTGATCAATCGAAAGGTTTTGATCTATCGAAAGGTTCTGATCAATCGAAAGGTTTTGATCAATCGAAAGGTTCTGATCAATCGAAAGGTTCTGATCAATCGAAAGGTTCTGATCAATCGAAAGGTTTTGATCTACCAACGAACTTCTAATTCAATATTTTTTTTTATATCAAATGATTTTGATCTTGCAAATAATTTCTGATCCAATATCTGATCTACCGAAAGGTTATGATATACCAGATAATTTTTAATTCAATTTGTAGTTAACGAATGGTTGTGATCTACCGAATGGCTGTGATTTATCGAATATTTTCTAATCCAATATGTTTCCTACTAAATGGATGCGAACTACTGAATAGTTTCTAATCCGTATTTTGATCTATAGAACGGTTGTTATTTACGAAATACTTTTTAATCCAATATCTTATCTACCGAATGATTTTAATCTACTAAATATTTTCTAATCTAATATGATCTTTACAAAATAGTTGTGATTTATTGATGTTTTTTTTTTTTACTTGGAAGGTAACTATTATCAATGCCCGGAGGACACTCTATGTAAGGGTTAAGTGTCAATTATATAGCAAGCCAACAAGATCAGTTACGATGTGTTGCAATATTTTGGAGTTGTAATGGAGGTATGATCCCACACAGTCGGACGATTCTATTTATAAACGATGCTGCTAAGAACTGGTGAATCAAATTAATTCACGTTCTGCTACCAATCAATCAGAAACCAGAATTGCTTCATAAATATTAAACCTTTTCTGGAGCAATTTCACATGTTCTTTACTGGGTTTCGACACGGTAAGAATATTTTGTTCTGTGGAACTGTCTACTACAAACAAGTCACCTAACAAAAGTGTGAATTTTAGTCATTTTAACCTGAAAAATACCCCGGGGGGGTCAACCAGAGTTTTCCAGGAAAATCCCTTCTGTTACTTTTTACGCATATCATGTTTAATGTTTGTGCAAAATTTAAAAAAATTCCAAGGCATAGTTATTGAGAAAAGTTCGCACGTACGAACAAATGAATGGACGAGAGTTAATTTACAGAACCACCATCCTTTTTTCGGGGGACCAAAAAATGGTTTTATAGACACTTTAATTCGTTGGTTAGTTATTATGTTTTACGGCATATCAACCAATGTTAGGGAATTTTGAGCTAAAATCGTAACCATGTATTTTAGTAATACATAATAATTGTAATACAGCTCGAAGGAATATGTTTCCGTATGAAAACTTGTGATAGACAGTAAATATCATAAAAATATTTAAAAAATGCGCCATTTCATTTTAATACGGTGTAATTTCTCCAGCTTCTAGCAACAGATGCGCCAGTTCAGTTGGTACAGCAATGGACACTAGCGGTTGGTGTCTGGGTTCGAATCTTACTAAATATAATTGCACTCATGCGTCACAATTGTCTGTGCATGCTTATGTATAAAAAGATTGTGTACACCTGAGTAATAAATAACATCAGACAGAAATACCAACATGAGTGCCATACAAATTTGTAGACAGATGACGAATTCATGTATAGAAACACACACACACACACATATGTCTATATCTATAAAAGTGAACGTGTCTGTGTGTCTGTGTGTCTGTGTGTATGTCTGTGCGCATTTCCCTACGCAATAACTCTGTCAATTTTTAGTCTACAGACTCAAAATTTGATATACAGCCTACTGAGATTAGGGAAAATCTATATAATCGGGTTTTGGCCAGAAATTTTGCCGATTAAGGGGTCAAAGCTCAACGATTTGACCATTGAGAACTCTACCAAACTCCTCCGACAATTTTGGTTCTAAACATTTGAAGGTTCATTGGACATGAATCTAACTTAATAACTTGATTTGAGCCCTAAACAATAAATGTTAAGGGGTCATAATAGGGGTCAAATTAAAAAAAATTGACCGTTTTAATTTTTTTGC
The DNA here is from genome assembly GCF_053919585.1 of Euprymna scolopes. NCBI lineage: Eukaryota > Metazoa > Mollusca > Cephalopoda > Sepiida > Sepiolidae > Euprymna > Euprymna scolopes. The sequence continues at coordinate 105,487,855 of NC_136496.1, read as the reverse complement.
TCAGCATACACCTCCAAACATCCGGGCAACGTTGGGCACCCATCCTAGTATATATATATATATATGTGCGTGCGTTGCCTCCAGACATTTTGAGTTTACTGTTGGATGCTGTAATTATTTTGCCCTCCGGAAATGCTGAATGTTTTTATTTTTTTGCATTTAGTTTTTTCCTTCTCTTTATTCATCTTTCCTCTCGTCTCTCTCGTATTCTTCCATTGTTTTACCGATTTTTCCGGGAGCGTTTTCCGAAAAAGAATAATTATTTTTATCGACACATTCAAAGTTGCAAAGCTAAAACAATCTGGTAAATCTTTGTCTAGAAGGCACACACTATATATATATATATATATATATATATATATATATATATATATATATATATATATATATATATATATATATAGGTTATATGTGTGTATAGTGTGTATATATTCTCACCTGTTTCGTTCTGTCTATTTATCTATCTATCTATCTATATATATAATTAAATTTATAAAAATGTATTTATGGTCATGAATATATTTTTATAAATTGCTAAAAGTTCTACTCACATATTAAGCACTGTTAAATTGAATACTTAAATGTATACATAATATATCTTTCAATAACTCCATGCGTATAGATAAAATTATGCACACACACACACACACACACACACACACATATATATATATAAACATTCATACTAACATACTCACACTCCATTTCTCGTTTTGTACATGTATATATATATATATATATGTACAAATTTAATTATTATAGTAAAAAAATAATTATGACAGTCCCTTTAAAAAATTCATTTCTTATCGTTGAGCACTTTCAGTTAAATTAAAAAAAAGTCGGTCAATTTAGCTCTTATGCATAGATCATCGTATAACGATTAGATCACTCTCTGACTTACGTAATGAACATTTAAAATTAAAATGTTTAAAATTCAACGCCATTTCACGCGGTTAATGGTAGCCGAATGGATACGGTCTCCGCTAATCGAGTCAGAGATGTCTCGTGTCGTGGGGTTCGAATCGCTCGGCTGGTGTTAATCGTGACACCATGCACTGAAGAATCCCGAAAGGATGAAACACTAGTGTCTGTAGGTATTTAATTATTATAGTAAATATATATATATATATATATATATATATGTATATATATGTATGTGAGAAAACAGCGAAAGAGTACTGTATGTGGATGACTATATATATATATAGTTTATATGTGTCTATCGAAATCATTTTTTCTACCTACTTATCTATTTATATATCATTTTTCTGATTATCTCTCTCTCTATATATATGAGTATATTTTATATATATATTGCTATAGACACATTTACATGGTCGTGACACTGGAGATGCTCATGTTTCGAATAGGTGATCGGGCAAAACCACAAGTCCTTGTCAGGTGACTTAATAAAGGTTACCATCCACTTAAGAAGTCCGGAGTCGCCTTACGAGGACTTTTGGCTTTGACCGACCACCTGTCCGAAATATTAGCATGTCAAGTGTCACGACCATGTAAATATGTAAAATATATCTTGCTCGTTCTTATTGAGCACTTATAATAATCTCTTTGAATTCACGAGTTTTTTCTCTTGAATGCCTTTAACTTGGTACATATAAGTATACATAAACTTGGTACATATATATATATATATATATATATATATATATATATATATGTATATGCACATATGTGTGTATATATATGTGTATATAGATACATATCCATCCACCCATCAGTCCATTATATCTATCTATCTATCTATCTATCTATGCACCAAGTAATTCATACATCTATATTTAATAGCTAGCTTATATTTATCTACTAAACAATCTACGTATCACTCATTTGTGCTTAAAGTAATGTTTTTTTTTAGCGAAGAACCGATCCCATTTTATATTTGAGCGCACTTGTAATTCATCTTAGTGTTCTTTTTACGCGCTTTCTGCAAATAACTTTAGAATAAAAAAAACATTAAAGGACAAGAAACTGTTTGGACAAGCGATGCTTGTCAAGTACATCTTTTTATAGTTACTCCAAACAATGTAAAACAGACATTTTGCCATCGTCAGACAGCGACTGAATTAGACGTCTTATTAAAAAAATGAATGCGTAGCAACAGAAAAACAAAGAAAGATATGCGCATGCGCTATATAAATAATTATTACT
>NC_136496.1:105443186-105480686 GCF_053919585.1 Euprymna scolopes | reverse complement strand
GTGCGCATGCGTTAGCCTTGACTAGGGGGGTACTAAGGGAACGACCATTAAATAATTCTGCGGGTCGCCATGGAACTCAACGCCCAAGGAGTATCAAAATAGTTTTCAATATCTGAAGAAATTTTTTTTTTCCGAAAAGTGGGTGATCACTTTTCCATCTAAATTTAACTTAAAACGAGCACCCACTTTCTGGCCACCTGAGGAAGGGGCATTTATTTTCGTGTTTATTGGCTTAAAGGTTTTTTTGACAAGGCAGTTTGGTACGCGAATGTATATTTAACAGTTTTCGTTTATGCTCACGCATAGAATAAACAAAGGCTACGTCTGTGAAATGGAAAATAGTCCCAGAGTTCAGGGGTTAATACCATGCAAAAGAAATCAAACAAAAAGACTTTTTAGCCAAGAAACACACAGAAAGAAAAAAAAATAGCATCCATTTTTTTTCTATCGAATTCATTTGCTGTTTTTATTGAAAACTATTTTCCCCCGGATTTTTGATATAATTTTCCATTAAGGGCTGTGCGTCTCACGTTCGTAAATAACAACATTTTTTTTGTAGATTTTGGTGTGCTAAAAACGAATCTGCAAACCGTTTCCGTCGCAAGAAAATAGTTTTTATGATATGAAGAAATTACTTTTTCGAAAAAGTGGCGATCACTTTTCCATGTAAATTTAACTTAAAATGAGCACCCACTTTCTAGCCACCTGAGAGAGGGGGGATTTTTTCCCATGTTTATTGGCTAAACAGCTTTCGTTTATGCTTACGCATAGCGTAAACGAAGGCTACGGCTGTTAAATGGAAAATAGTTCCAGAGTTCAGGGGTTATTACGATGCAAAAGAAATCAAACAACAAACTTTTTAGCCAAGAAACAGAAAAATGCCCCTTTCTCAGGTGACCAGAAAGTGGGTGCTCATTCTAAGTTAAATTTACATTGAAAAGTGATTACCCACTTTTCGAAAAAGTAATTTCATGAATGTCATGAAAACTTTTTTTTTGCTATGTAAACGGTTTGCAGATTCGTTTTTAGCACACCGAAATCTACAATAAAATATTTCGTTATATATGAACGTGAAACGGGCCTTAAAGTAAAATAATACCGGATTTTTTTGAGCAGGTTTGCCGTTTAGTTGTACAAATATCCTCAAACCAGGTAATCACTAAAAGGGATTTTTAAAAGTCGTCACCTGTATCGAGCAAAAGTTTAAAACCACCGATTATATGCCAGCCTACATCATGGTAACATATATTGAGTGAGTTCCTAACAGTATTTTTAGTTTAAACTCATTTTCCCAAAATTTCCCCAAACTTAACGTGTTCAATACAGTCTGCCGGCATTTGTATTTTTCAGATATACCGATAAACATTGAATGTTTTTGAACCGATTATACATTACATAAAAACACTAAAATCTTATCCAGTTAGGTAGAACACTTACTTTTCTTGCCTTTGATAACATTTATTTGTTATATATTTAGTTTTTGACAACTTCTTTGTATCTGTGTTTAGTAATATAAACCCTTTTCATTTAATGTAACGTTTAGTCGGCTCGAAAAACAGTGTTTATTGGTGTATTTGAAAGCTACAAATGGTGGTGGACACTGTTGATTACTTTAAGTTAGAGAAAGTGAGTTAAAACTAAAAAACTATACAAAATACTGTCAGAAACCTATCCATTATGCCAGCCTATGTCATGGTAACATATGTTCGGTGAGTTTCAGACACTGTTTTGTATAGTTTTTAGTTTTCAACTTACTTTCCCAAACTTAACGTATTCAACAGAATTCGCGACCATTTCTGTTTTTTGAGCCAATTAAACATTTTAGATTACATAAAAACACTAAACAATTATTCAATTAGGTAGAAACGTAAATTACCTTACCTTTGCTTTCATTTATTTGTTTTTGGACGACTTTTTCGAATCTGTGTATAGTAACCCTCCCTCCCCCCACCATCAACCAAATATTAATTACTAAATCACATTTTTTAAAACAACAACAAAAAAAAAGCATTTAGCGTTTCAACATTTTTGCTACGTTCGGCTTCATCCACTGATTGTTGGTCAAGTCCAAAACATGAATGATTGACAGAAACTCTCGAGGATCCAGATCAAATTCTGCAAGAGTACCATTTTTTTCAGTTTCGCCTTCTTTTTCACTTTTTGCAGTGGATTGCTGTACTAATATAAGAAACATGCATTTTCTCTTTTATTAAATTTTTCCATTACACCAAATTGAGCCACTGCAACGCGTGGCAGGGTACAGCTAGTATATATATATATATATATATATATATATATATATATATATATATATATATAGTCATCCACATACAGTACGGTCAGTGCGGCTACCTCAAGTCAGGATCGAAACACGATATATACGGCTGCTGCTGTGTCGGCAGTGAATTAACAATGTTTTGAGTACTATTTCGCTGTTTCACAGCTAGACAAGCAACTACCTCAAGCCAGGATCGAAACCCGATCGCCCAAACGACAGTCGGAGTTTCGAACCGTTGCGCTATACGACTGCTGTTATGTGGCCAGTGAATTAACAATGTCTTGTCATTGTCCAAAGTACTTAAGCTCAATTTGTTTACACAATGAGCATCGCTTCATACGCTAATGGTGGTAATTCATATATCACTTCCCAAATGCTCAACCTAAGATAGGGAACATTATATATATATATATATATATATATATATATATATATATATATATATATATATATAGAGAGAGAGAGAGAGAGAGAGAGAGGTTTATGTTCACTATAATCCTTCCACGAAAATATTACGCAAGTATAAATCAGGTAGAACATCTGCATGAATATAATTACACGAAATAGTTAACTAAATATGATCATCCCATAAGAAAACCGCAAAAAACTAATAAGGAATTAATCAAAATGAATGTTTTAAAGAATATTCAAATTAGCTAAATATTTTGCTAGTAAATGCAATTCCACGACCAATATACAACAAAGTTTTATTATTTTTAATAAATAGAAAAAGGGCTTTTAATATGATTATCAATGCATAAATCCCCAAATGTATAGAAGTATATATATATATATACATACGTATCTATCTATTTATACATATCTATATATATACATATCTATCTATCTCTCTCTCTCTCTCTCTCTCTCTCTCTATATATATATATATATATATATATATATATATATATATATATATGCGTGTGTGTGTGTCTATAAAACGTTATAAAAAATTAAATATTTTTATTTTATATGAGGTAATAGATCGACGATTGATCAAGATACACAAATTATACTAAAGTACCAATTAAAACCCCAACCTCATTAAAATCTAACACTTTGTCATTATAGTAACGTTTGATCGATCCTGTCTTTGTGTACAACAATCAAAGCCATGTCAGAAACCGTAAATCAATGGACTGAGAGTAACTACACTGCGTCTGTGCCATTTCTTTGTATGTTTTATTAAAACCCAAAGGCCAATCAAGGATCAGGATTAAATGAGTGTTTGGTGGGTAGCGAGGCAACACCGAGATGACAACAATAATAGTGGGTATTGGTCAGAATTTGATTATTTTAGAAAGTTTCTCAACAGTAAATTATTTACATTAGACTTGAAAAGAACCATGTTGTACTCTGTTAGGATGCATGTTCTGGGCCAAACATTCTTCCAGGACTGGGCTTGCTATTCTTGGTGTCGATTATAAAAGCTCCAACCATCTAGACTACCGAATAGCTCCGACCAAAGAGGCTAACTTCATATCAGACAATCATGACTTTGTTTGACTCGTTTAACATAAAAAAAAGAAAGAAACAATACAACACCAGTTACAGATGAAAAAGGTAAGTTTTATTTCCGCTAAAAATAACGCCGGCTCTACAACAACTATGCAGAAAGAAATTTGGAGGAGGAGAAATCTAAATAAAAGAAATTAATGACGCGGAACTGATGATCTGAAAGTTTTCGTGAGATCGATTGATGTTTCTGGCCGATTATCCAATCGATAAATCTCTCGCTACGCTGTTTTGTTTATTTGCATGACTTGGTATTTATTTTTTATGGCCCATCCAGTGTTCTTTTTTATTGACTAACAGTGTGTGTTCAAGATCCATTTAGATTGTCAGTGGCAACAAAGCGAGTCTAAACATATCTTGCGTAATCAGAGATGACTTTAAGTGGTTCTAGGGTCGTAAAAATGCAGTCAACTCCAACAATGAAGTAAGCGGAGACGAACTGGAAAAGAGAACGGCTCGTCAAAATGGATTCATACGATTGGCCAAAGAAATAAGAAGAATAGTGTGTACACATCTTGTAAATCCGAGTTATTGTTCTCATTCGGTGCTTTTATGTAGACTGTTGTGTACATCGCAGAATAAACGTTACACTTGCATTAAAATCCATTGCTTCTGTCTGAAGTTGTTTATCCATTTTCTTTATCTTTCATTCTTTATTATTCTTTCCCTTTTCTCTATCATCTAGTTCGTCTACGTCTCCTTAACTATCAAAGACATACGCGCAGAAATGGAGTGATGGATATTGACGGGAACTGTTAATTCTGCACGCCGAGTTATTCGAGCCTGTTGAGTCCCTATTCCCTTTTATCTCTATGAAGCATAATTAGAAACAATTTCGGGTTTCAGTGTAAAAAGAAATTCAAAAAGACACACACTGTATCAAGATTAAAATTCAAAATTGATGTAAAGCCAGTGTATCGCTTTATTTTATTTTTGAAATTGCTATGAAACGTAGAGAAGTGACATTTGGTACACTGCAAGAGCATAACATATTTCCCTGAATTTTGTTGAATTTGAACAAATATTTTGAAAATTATGCTTATTTTTCTATTTTCTTTTTATGCTCTTCTCGTGTACTAAATCTCACTTTTCTGCTTTTCATAGCAATTTAAAAATTAAAAAAAAGTATTCACCTGCAATTAAGCGATACAAAGGGTTTATAACCAAACCATCAAAAGAACTTATGACTATAGCAAAAAAGATGGTATTCACTTTTTAAACAACACGTACGTGTTTCTAGCTTCTGAATTTCCATCCTCTTCATCTTAATTATCTTTCGTTTTTATTTCATCTCTTTCTGTCGATTCCTTCATGATATGTGTTCGTCTTTGAGTTGTATGATAGCATAATGACTACGTATTCCACCATGAGAATGAAACATGTGTAAGAAAAAAAATGGAAAAAATTAAAGGCTTTATAAGTAAAGAATAAAAAATAACAATAATAAGAATAAAAATAAAATAATAATAAATAGTAAAAATCTAAAAATATATCATTGTGAACTGATTCTATTCTTTCGTTATTTGAATGTACCTTACAATGAAACCGGAAATATATCTTCCTTGACCGTATTATTTAATTATACTATAAAGAAAATATAACCATGAGCATCGTGCCACTATTGTGAGTACCGGGTTATATCTGATGAGTTCCCAAAATGCAAAATTCAAATTGGTGCATCGAAATCACGAAACAAGAGCCAGCAGAACAACTTCCATCGCGAAAGTTGACGACGAATGGGACATAATCAAAAAAGAAGGTTGTCACGGAAATAGTCCAAAAGAGTTAGCAAAAATATACCACACCTCACACACACCCAACACACGTATATATATATATATATATATATATATATATATATATATATATATATATATATATTGTGTTCATAAGTTAGACATTAATAACTTTTTTTACATGGGGATCACCACTTATCAAGGCCCGTAAGCCACTCGGGGATAAGGGTTATTTTGTGTACAATAATCAATGGGATAATATCGTAGTAATAGTTGGTATTGGATATTTGATAAACGGTCTTACTAAAGGGGGTTATTAATCAGGAATTTGTTTATGTTGGACTTGAAGACGTCCAAGTTGTAGTCAGGTGGGAAACAGGCAAACGGAAAAGAATTCCACAGGCGTGCACTTTCAGAAAAAAAGCTATGTTCATGGAATCTACGTTTTGATTTAGGCACAGATAAAGAGTGGGGGGAATTACTGACAGTGGTTTCAGCTAGACGGGTGTTTATCATGAAGTATTGGCGAGGGGGACCAGAGATTGGAGCTCGGACGAGCACTTGCCATGGAAATAGCGATAAAACAAAGACAGGCTCACAACGTCTCTTTTGTGGGAGAGAGGTTGCAGGGAAGAGAAGAGAGCATCCCCCACTAAGCCGCAAAGTCTATTTTGTACTTTGTCAAGGCAGGATAGGCTGTTTTTTGAAGCTCCAGCCCAGATGTGACAGCAGTACTCCATCTTTGGAGGTACTTGGCTTTTATAGAGATAAAGAATTGCATAAGTAGTGGGATATCTTCTGGAGCGGTAGAAGGATCCTACCATTTTCCTAGCGGACCGGGCAACAGACTTTATATACGTGTTCCGTTTCAGATAAGGAGTAAAAGTCACACCCAGGAGCTTGTCAAAACATAAGCCTCCCAACACGAGAGTTATCCATTTCAATTGATGCTAGATGAGGAACAGAGCGTTGATGATGTAAAGTAAGGAGCTTGGTTTTAGATTCATTAAAAGTAACCAGCCATCTCTCTCCCCACTGAACGACGCGCTCTAGATCAGAGGAGAGGGAATCAGAGAGAGCTTTGTCATTTACGGCCTTTGATATGTTGCCGTAGATGGTCGTGTCATCAGCATAGATGTCAACGAATGAATTTAGTGTGTGTTTTGGGAGATCATTGATGTAGATCAGGAAGAGAGTTGGGCCCAAGATGGACCCCTGGGAGACTCCAGCGTTAATACTGTGGGCCTCAGATTTCTGCCCATCAAACACTACTCTTATGAACCTTTCAGAGAGAAATGATTTAATTATTGAGAAAACATTTCCAATTATACCGTAGCTGGAAATCTTGTGAAGTAGGCCCTTATGCCAAACCTTATCGGAGGCCTTTGATATGTCAAGAGAGCAATTGCCCTAGAAAGGAAGCCTTTGTCGAGAGATTCACTAATCCTAAGGGATATAACTGTTAGCACATCAGCTGTAGATCTAGCAGAATGGAAACCATATTGCATGTCACTAAGGAGGTTATTTCTGCTGAGGTGGGTGACTACTTCTTTATTTAATATGGATTCCAACAACTTACTCATGACACACAAGAGACTTATTGGTCTGTACTGAGAGGGCGATGACTTATCACCTGAATTCTTAAATACAGGACATACTGACGAAGTTTTCCAGGGTGTTGGAAAGCACTTCTCCTTAAACAGTTTTGTAAGTATGGGGGCAAGTTCTGGTCGAAGCTTTTTCAACACTATAATTGGAATGCCGTCTGGGCCAGTTGCTTTACTGGAATCAAGGTTCTTGATTAGTTTGGCAACCTCGTGCACAGATATTTGTATGTTGGATAGGGTGTTGTCTGTTGTAGGAGGAAATACGGTGAGTTTATGCCCTTCGTCACAGAGGGTAGAGTTAGCTGCAAAGTTCTTGGCGAATAGTTTGGCCTTGTCGATGAGATGACCTCAGGTCCATTGATGATGGTTGGGATGGAACGCAACCTTCTGTTCAGGAGCCTGTTTGCTATTTGCCAAAACTGGTGGGAACCAAGCCGCTGCTCAGCTTATAAGTGCACTAAGCTTCCTGGATTTCAACGTAGCTGCAGTTTCATGTTATTTTATTTGTATCACGTGACATCCTACTTAAAGATTTATTAGCGTAATGTACGCCAGCATGTATTAAAAGAAATACGTTGCTTCTCAAGCTTAGTAAATATTAGAATCTATCAACAAAACCAAATCTCATCAATCCATCCAGGCAGTCGTGTAACAGAAAACCCATGGCGAGATGAAATATAATTGAAAATATACGAATGGGTGATATTCTTGAATAATTTTATCAATACATTCAGGAAAATAGTGTAAATCTCTTTAAAAAGAAATCTACGTATAAGTAGTTTTTAATGTGCATATGTATTAAGAGACTGTTGTAGTGTATGGTTTACACGGTCGAATTCATAATGATTGATATTAAAACTTAGTGCGACCATCAGAAAAAAAAGCGTACTTTTAGGATTGCATAGGTTTACATTCTGTAAATTGAAAAAGAATCTTTTAATTCACGACGTATGAAGTTCACAAGTCATTCGAGGATCAGAACTAGTAAACTCTTCTGATTGAATAATTGAAAAGATTAAAAACAATGATTAATAAGCTTTCAAAGAAAATTATTGTTCACAAGTGGAAAAAACACCTTGTTGTTATATCGTCTTTTGTTTTCGGCATTTTATTTCTGTATAAGACGATCTACTCAGCGTTGCTTTCGGTCATACAAAAAAAAAATAGAAAAGCTAAAAAAGTACGTGTTACATCTTTATATTAAAACCTCTTCCTTCCCCCCATCTCAATCTGTCAATCCTCACGCATTCCGCATTTTTCCCTACCTTTTTTCCTACCTCTTCTTTTTTTAATCTCTTTCCAACCCATTCTTCTTTTGTGATAATGTACTACTACTACTACTACTACTACTACTACTACTACTACTACTACTACTACTATAATTTGATAATTATTATATACAGAGTATATTAATATGTTGTATATTTACAAATGCACATATTTAAAATTAAAAAATTGCCATCCTAAGCATTTTAAAATATTTCGACTATATTCGCAATTGATATTATTGATCTGCGTTTTTTTTTTGTTTTAATATACAATGCTTCGAGTATTATTAACATTTTTCTCACCTTGAAAAATCTTAGAATATACAATAAATTAATATACTCTATATATAATAATTATATTTAAAAAAAAAATCCGCCCAGCTAATTCATAATCAGCCACAACGTGACCAAGATAAAAATAAATATATATATAATAAGGAAAAAGGAAAAAACATAATTTCCACAACATGCCTGAGGATGATAGAGGTATCTCTGTCAAAAGCGCTCGCTATGAATCCAACTTATAAAATTTTGAAAAAAAAAAGATAAAGAAAAGCATTCGGAGATTGGAGAAAATGAAAAGGAAGATAATAAAACAGAAGAATTTCGTGCTCTTCAGTAACATTTGTTTGAATGAGAAGATGCTGCCTAAATATACACAATACAATGTTATATATGTTATGCATAATGTTATGTTATACATATTACATATAATGTTATGTTATATATGTCATGGGAAATGTTATGTTATATATGTTATGTATAATGTTATGTATAATGTTATGTATAATGTTATGTTATATATGTACACCGGTTGCCTTCACGAGGGCGTACAAACAGCTAGGACTAACAATTAATATAAAAAAAACCCAAATCATCCATCAATCACCACCAAACAGTACTCCAGTCTCACCCCCAAACATCTCCATCGACAACGCTAGACTGGAAAATGTGGACCACTTCCCATACCTAGGCAGCATCCTATCATCAAAAGCCAACATAGATGATGGAATACACCGTCTCAGCTGTGCCAGTGGGGCTTTCTCAAGGCTAAGGAAGAGAGTATTTGAGAACCGTGACCTTCTGGCAAAGACCAAAATCATGGTATATAAAGCTGTCTTGCTGCCCACTCTTCTCTATGGATCGGAGACCTGGACCACATACAGGAGGCACGTAAAAACCCTGCAGATGTACCAACAAAGATGCCTCCGAAAAATCCTCAGAATTAGTTGGAAGGACCGACGCACCAACACCAGCGTCCTGAGTGAGGCTGACATTCCCACTATCATCGCTACTGTTGCTCAACGCCAGCTCAGATGGACTGGTCATGTTGTCCGAATGCCGGATCTCCGCCTCCCAAAACAGATTTTCTACTCTCAGCTTGTTGAGGGAAAGCGTGCCCAGGGTGGCCAAAAGATGAGGTATAAGGACAACATCAAAGCAAATCTAAAGCGGTTTCACATGGACCTTGAGACATGGGAGGACGTGGCTGGGAGCAGGTTGGCATGGAGGAGCGCTGTCCACAAAGGTGCTGCGCTTTATAGTAGTGACCTAAATTAAGCTGCTGAGGATAAACGCAAGCACAGAAAGGACAGATTATCAACCAGACACCCCCCACCACCACTACCTTTATCTGCCCAAATTGCACAAGACAAATTGGGTCTAGGATTGGGCTCTATGCTCACCTGAGGACCCACAGAAGCCACAACGGAGGACAGTCTTACTCGGACACAAGTGACCGCCAATGAATGAATGAATGTTATGAATAATGTTATGTTATATATGTTATGTATAATGTTATGTTATATTCGTTATGTATAATGTTATATTATATATGTTATGTATAATGTAATGTTATATATGTTATGTATAATGTTATGTTATATATGTTATGAATAATGTTATGTTATATATGTTATGTATAATGTAATGTTATATATGTTATGTATAATGTAATGTTGTATATGTTATGAATAATGTTCTGTTATATATGTTATGAATAATGTTCTGTGATATATGTTATGTATAATGTTATGTTATATATGCCATGTATTATGTTATGTGATATATTTTATTGATAATGTAATGTTATATATTTTATGAATATTGTTATATTATATATGTTATGCATAATGTGATGTTATATATGTTATGCATAATGTTATCTTATATATGTTTTGGATAATGTAATGTTATATATTTCATCAATATTGTTATATTATATATGCTATGTATTATGTGATGTAATATATGTTATGTATAATGTGATTTTACATATGTTATGTATTATTTTATAGTTACGGTTTTTTATCTATCAAAAATTGTAATAATGCTTTAAGTATACTGGGATCGCTTTTCGTATCTTGATGCTTATTATATGTCTACATAAATACAGTACGTAGTACAGGGTCGTTATGTTAATACATTTCCCAACGTTTTTTTAAGAAATGACCCAGGTAAATCAAAAGCACAAAGGTTCGCAGTTAGAGAAAGAACTGACGATATAAATTTTCGTATTTTGCCACTACATATATGCTTAAATATGAAGTTTAAGGTTCGAAGATATTCTACTTTGTTTTTCCTGGTTTTGATAAATTATGGCAAAGGAACTGATGCATTTCTAGAAAATGAAGAAAATTGAGTCTCGGGCAGTCATCAGCGTTCGTGATAGCAACAATCGATTAGTGTGACTTCCAACTCTTAGATTGTTGACACCACTCACTAGATGTAGAGCCATCTAGTTTTAAGCATGAAATACAAAATTAACTGCACCACGTTTTATTACAGATTATAAAGTTATGCTGATTGCATGTACAAGATTAAGATCCAGAGTTTACAAGTAATCGGATAAATATCCTTAAACACTAAAAGAAAGTAAGTGTGTGGATGTAGTGGTTTATATTTCTGATTAAATACTTTAAAAGAAAATTGGTACAAACCTGTTTTTATGCAGCCTGTAATGTTTGTTGGCAGGCAAAAATAAAATAAAATAAAACAATGACTTCTACTTCTCTTTATATGTTTGCCATCATGTCACCTGATATGCAAATGAAATGCTTGCAGTTTTAAATAAAATACTGATTTTGAAGAGACTCGAGCAGCGTTGGTTTGGATGCTGAAGCAGCAGGTGTTGACAGCAAAGTTACGGGTTTTGAAGTAGAAAGTTTTTACAGCAGAGTGTCAGATTTGGAGTAATGAGTTTAGGTAGCGAAATGTCGAGTTTTGGAGTAGCAAGGTTCGACTGCAGTGCGTCAAATTTAACCCCTGAAATTGTTACTTTGAAAGTGTAGAATATTTAACTCTCGACGAATAAACCACGATGTTTAAAAAGTAAAAAGACTGAAACATTTACGATGGTTTTCATTATGTGGATGCTTTGTAATCTATATATGACTATTTGTTAATCAATATTTTTGTCTCATTGCCGTGTTATGTTATTGTTCGTTTATTTATTTCTTTAATCATATATGTGTAAACACCCCTACACAGCCGGTCGCTACTTTCATATCCAACAAACTATATGCTAATATATACATCGGTTCTGGGATTGAGTTATATGTGAAAGAAATGCTGCTTTTACATTTATCTTAACTATCTATGTATTTTTCTCACCTCTTCTGACTCTATGCTTATTTAACAAGTCGAACATTTAAAGAAAGAGCAGCATACTACAGACATTTATGTGAATTATATGGCAAAGTAATAAGTCTTTAATTCTATATAAGAATACTGAATGATAACAATAATTCTATACAGAGTGTGTCTGTATAGAATTTAACAATAATGGACTAAAAGGACTTTCACACCGACGGAGGAAGGGAATAACCTCAGAAGGAAAGAGGAATGTTGAAAAATAAAAGTCTGGAATATTTCTGATGGTTGCTGTTGGTTGCCGTCTCCATATTTTTCATTCATCCCACACATAGATAAATGAGTCTCTTCTGACTAATTGTCCAAATAAAAAAAACCCTTCGCAACAAGTACTTGTTTAGCTAAGCTCACTGCAACAATATTCATTTTTTACTCTGTGTACCTATAACTAAACATAACTTCTATGAACGTAGTTTATTTCCAAGAACTTCCCCCCTACTCTGGAACACAATGCCACGGCAGTACTTCCCTGTTGACTACAACAAAATTGTCTTTAAATAAACTGCCAACTAATACTTGTTGAGCTGTCCCTTTAAACAATCAAACGCTGTTCGTTTCACCCTTGATTTTTTTTAAATCTCTGTACAACATTACATTGACAATCGCATTAACCCTCGTCCTCTAGTGGCCTTCCGGAATTGATAATCGGTTACCCCTTAGTTTACAAAAAAAAAAAAAACCCTTAAGAGTTGGTTAGATCTAGAGTCAATAGAGGCGGGAGTATGCACATTTGGAGTGTTTGTAACAAAAGAAAGTCATAAATTAACCCACTGATTTCTTTACGCCAAACAACTGACCGCGAAATGCAATAAAAGGTATCAGTTTATCTAGAAAACGCTCGCTCTTCTTTAGAAAAAGAATTGCGTCTGGGAATAAATTGCGCACCACGTTTGGTTTTCAATTTTATTTATAACGGCCATGTTCCTTTTTTTTTTTCTTATTTCATTAATGTTAACTTACGAATAGATTCAACCGATGCAGTTGCCCAGAAAGGGAGGGAAAAAGGCTTAATTCCGAATTGATAAGAAAGGAGAAAAATACAATGGGCGAAAGACGGCCGTAATGTTTGCCTTTATGAGTTTTTGCAAATGGTAATGTGCCAGATGTCTCGGTTGTAACGAGGCTCGAAGACGGAATGGTTTACGAAGTTGGCAATCAGTCTCCATCGCTTCTTCCCACCCCCACACCAAACTAATCAAATGAGGAGGTCAGCTTCTGCATCGGCAGTCACAGACAAAGTCACCTTTCTGTTCTACGTCATATGGCAGCTAGCAATTAATTGAGCTGATATAGTATTCAATTTTCTGATAATAAACCGAAGACGCGCGGAATTTATTCTTGGGAGGTTTTGATTTTATTTAACACAGGTTAGTCGCTATTGGGTACTAGCTGGGTTATACGTTTGCGCCGATTTATAGGGTACAATGTTAACTTAGAAGAAGTAACATGAACCGTGAGAGTAATTGAATTATGTAAATCGTTACAAAAAGAAGTGAAGAAAGAGGAAAGAGAGAGTGTGTGGAGAAGAGAGGGGGTAAAAGAAAGACGGAAATGGAGAGATAAGGAAAGTGAAAGATAGCTTATTGACATCTTAATGCATTCTGACTATGTAAGTTAAATTGAAGAGAGACAAGATGAAATAAATACATAGAATGAGAGAGACAGATGGACATGGGGGGGAGGGGAAGACGTCACCACAGTGTTTTTCTTTTGATTTTCTAATCCTTGTACAAAAATAATTATCAACTAATGTCAAAGTTAGAGAATTTTTACACTTGCTTATAACAAACAGTGCTACTTATGTAACAGAGCGCGGACACGCATATGTAAGCAGCAGCAGCAGCAGCAATAGCGAACGTATGCAAATAGCCGAGCCGTGTGCGAGCTGACGTGAGAGCGAACAAGTAGGGAAAAAATTATAAAAAATGTGGCCGAGCAGGACGGAGATTGACGTGTTACACATGTGGACCGAGAGCGACAGAAAAAGACGCGTCCGAAACATGATCGGACAGAGAGAGTGTATCACGTGTTCGACACGGCAGAGTCTTTTAAAACACATTGGAGTACAAGAAGACTTTTGAATAAGAGACAACACGTTATTTTGGAAAGCACCTGTAAATAAATGTCTGTTGTTTCATTAAAAATAGAGCGAGTCGAATACTTTCCCTGTTGTTTCCTTGCACCTACTTGCATATAACGTGTGGCTGCCGAGTGTGGACATCTAACGATTATGGTACACTTATTCAGATTGCGGACCGCTTTAACGTCGGCACATTCCGGCAAGTTATGTACACCGCCGGACGATGCCGAACGAAAATTTTGTGATTTTCTTTTGGCGAACATCCGGGTCAATATATATATAATCTCGCAGACTAATAAAAATTAAAGAAAAAAACTATTATATAAAGAGCAAATGTTTGCGTGTGTGTGTGTGTGTTTGTATGTCCGCTAAAAACTTTTGTCATGCGCATCTTACAGGCACCAATACGGCATCACACGAAAGAGCGATCTCTCGGACAAAATATATCGAAAAATTGGAAACAATTGTCCATTAATTCGTGTAGAAAGTCGTTTTGATTGAAGGAGTCAGATAAAAATATTGCTTTCGAAGCGATTTGCAAACCATGTGTGTGCGAATCGTCAATACGTTCTTTTACTTTAAATATCTAAATTTGCGACGTGATAGAATCTGTGTTCTTGTTAGACTATAAATAAAAGCGTTCTGTTACTAACTTAAATTATGCGAGTTCGCGCTGGAACGTGTCATTTTTTCTTTTTTGTTCTTTTAATTTCGCCCACCCTCCCCAGCTGTTACATTATTTTTACGACGAGCCACGACGTCTCCTCCTGCCGCCGTTGTCACAATTTTTTTCTGAGTATCGGGCAACGCTGTTCTCTCCTGCGCTGCCGTTGTCACAACTTTTTTTGCCCCATCCTCGCTGTCACATTTATGTATGACCGGGTAACAACGCCTCCGTTGTTGTTAAAAAGTTTTTACGACTGAGCAACGCCGGGCATCCCTCCTGCTAGTATAAATATAGAAGAAAAACCATCGCATAGTAATTTAGAAGCAGAAATATTCCAAACAAAGTACAATGGAAAATAAGTGTAAAATTGTAGGAAGTGTAAAAAATTAACAAAAAAATAAACTTGAGTGTGATTTTCACCAGTGAAAATGACACTCAAAATGAGAACAGCAGTCCGATGAATCCAAAATCATACGAAAAACCGGTCCTCATCTAAAAAATTCAGAAACGTAAAAAACAAAATCAAATCAAAAGAAACAAAACACAATTACCTAGTATGTTCTCTTACGAAAAACTATAATACAACAATTGATAGCAAACAAATGTGTTTTCGTTTTTACTAAGGTATGTTTTTTCAATTTCATTTTTTCTCTATCGTATAGGCTAATTAGGGCTAGTTTTTTTGTTTCAGTTTAAGTTACGTTGTCTTTTTGTTAGTGTTTGAGTTAGGTTGTATTTTTTAGTGTTAGATTGTTTTGGAATTTGTGCATGTATATGCACACTTGTATTCAAATGCATGTACATGCATATGTGTGAAACTCTTTTTTCGCCTGCCAGTTTCCCTAACAGAATTCAATTATTACTTCATGAGACTGAAGCATTTGTCCCAACTCGATTATATTCATAATAATTTTAACAAATTAAAAAGATTATTAAATTTTCCGCTATATGCTTATCTCGCTTGCCGATTGCTGACCGCTGCCATTCCGGCGGTTTACGTAACCTACCGGAATATGCCGACAACACGTAGATTTTAGCAAGCAAATCTATACAAATACACAGATAGTGATCAATGCATCACGGATGTTCTAATGTATATTATCTTTCTCTTATTCTGTTTGTGTGTTTATCTGCCTGTCCGTTACACCTTTCCTCGGAAACTGCTGGTTTAATTTGGTCGAAATCTTATATAGAGCTTTGTTATGTTAGTGAAACACACTAAGCATTGTATAATCCGTTCGATGCATAGTTACGAATTAATAAGATTAATAATGGATTAATGCAAATTAATAAGGATTAATAATAAATTAATGCAAAAAATGAGAACACACTTAACTCTATTCGACCATCAATTTGGCGTAAAACGTTCATTCAGAGTCAACGGCATATAACTTTTGCAAGTCTAGTTACTTGGAAAAGCTAAAAGCATATTGTTTCTTTTCACTAACGATTTGAGTAAGTACAGAAAGAATATTATATAAATGGTAGTTATCTGTTTATGCATCTCTGTATGTATGTGTCCATATAATTGTAAGAAACTACACAGAGTACACCTACAAATGTGATATATTATTTTTTTTAGCATTACTCCGATCAGAATATGGACACGTTGTTTTTTGTTTTATTGATTTTTTTGAGAATCACCAAGAACAAAATTGTCGAGCAGGTTAAGATTTCGAACACTTTTTTTCCCATTGACCTTTTATATAAACGCGAACTAAAATAGGGAGAGAGAAGAAAGAGAGAGAGAGAGAGAGCGAGAGAGAGAGAGAGAGGAGAAAAATGAGAAGGGGTACATAGAGATCGATAGAGAGGGTTGGTAGTGAGACTGAGAGAGACTTTTTAAAAAGAAAAACGTTACACAATTTTTACCTTCTGTGTTGTTGAGCACCAAGTTGTAATAGAATGATAGAGTTATTGATGAAGAACGATAGGTAGGTAGAGAGAGAGAGAGAGAGAGAGAGAGAGAGAGAGTGAGGTAGGGAGAGAGATAGGAAGGGTAAGGTAGGAAGAGAGAGATAGGGAAAGCGATAGGGAGAGAGAGGCAGTGATATAACGAGGGGGACTGGAGAGACAGAAAATCCCCCCCCCCCGAGAAAGAGAAAAAAGTGTAAGGATTACTGCTTACTTTCTCTATAAATATAAACGAAACCATCCCTTCCACCGCGACCCATTTCCACCACGCGTCATAAGCACCAAAACCCGAAGGTAAGAGTCAATGAATGGAAAACTTTCCAATGCACTGGAGGTGTCTTTTGGCTAAGAAGAAATAAGTTTAATGAATATCTGAACACGTGGAAACTCCCTAGCAGTATTAAAAAAATATATATTTTAGTGCTAAATTGTCCTTATTATTCTTTTGTTGGAAGTGTTTCTTGGATAAGAAGAAAACGGAAATTACAGTAATTTATTCCATTTTCATTTCATTCGTAAATATGGGAGGGGAATTTATCTTCAAATATCTTTAATTTCGAATTAGAGGGACGGATTTTTACTAAGTAAATATTAATAAGTCCTTTAACCCGCCCTTTTTTAAAATGGAGAGTAGACAACACTATGTGGATTCGTTATCGGCAGTTCTCGTTACTCTCGCTTCTCCTTATTTGCCCCTCATTTCGAATGAGTGATTTTTCTGACAAAGGGCGAAGAAAAAGCTGCTTTCCAGGACCGCAGTACTTCGTGAACAATAGCCTTATATGTCGGAAATCTTCTGTTTCTATGTCTAGCCTTGTGGCCATGTCACTAGTAAGGGTGCTGGAGTAAACGTTTTATCTGAGCTGACGTTACCCCCTGATAGTCAGGGACCCGAAACTTGGATTAACCACTAAGGAGGTTGTCCTTTCAACAGGTGCAAAATACTGGGGCTGCTGTATTGCCATCTGGTGAATGGACTCTGGACCATGCAGTAGTTTCTGGTGGGGCCTCTCGATGCCAAACTAGTGGGTAATAGTTACGGCTTTACCTTATCATGTGGTACAAAAGAATTCCTGTCTTTTTCTCTCTGTCCTGCTCTAACCAAGTCTGTCGACCTTTTCCACAAATACCAAATCCTCAACATGAAATATCTCCAGAAAAAAACACAAATGAACCTAAAACCCCATCCTCTAACGTAGATCCCTACTACCATGTCTCCTTCTCCAACATCAGGGGTCTACGTTACAACCTTCCAGAGATTGAAACACAATTATAGGAGACGAAACCGGACATATTCTTACTAAGCGAAACTGGCAGAGGGCCGACCACTTCCCTTGACGAGTTCATAATTAAAGGATACTCTAACTTAACATCTAAATCTGACCCCCAAGATCGCCATGGACATGTAATATATGCCTACATTAAAGATGGCTTCCCGTGTGGTAGGGGTATCTCCAGTTAAGGCCCTAATTTACCTTATATGTGCTTCCGGGTTGCACTTGCTTACACCACTGCATTTATATTTGCCCTCTATCGCTCCCACAACAGCGGAGTTACTCTCTTTAAGAGCATATCTGAGAAAATTGACCACATCCTGTCTGCCCACCCTACAGCTAACATCCACATTTGTGGTGACTTCAATGTCCACAATGTGGAATGGCTGACAGATGTTGAGGGGAGGTTACTTTAAAGGCATCTAAAACCAAGCTCCTATCTTTACACCATCAACGCTCTGATCGCCATCTGGCATCAATTGAAATGGATGGCTCTCGTCTTGGGGAAGTTCAATGTTTTGGTAAGCTTC
Organism: Euprymna scolopes; assembly: GCF_053919585.1. NCBI lineage: Eukaryota > Metazoa > Mollusca > Cephalopoda > Sepiida > Sepiolidae > Euprymna > Euprymna scolopes. Next base: position 105,462,166 of record NC_136496.1, on the reverse strand, counting down.
TGGGCTTAACCTTTACTCCTAACCTGAAATGGAACACGTACATCAAGTCAGTTGCCAAGGTCGCTGGAAAAATGGTAGGATCCTTCTACCGCTCTAGAAGATATCTAACCCCTGATGCAATTCTCTATCTATATACAAACGAAGTACGCCCAAGGATAGAATACTGCTGCCACATCTGGTTGGGAGCTGCTAAAAACAGCATATCCTGCCTTGACAGAGTACAAAATCGGCTTTGTGGCTTAGTGGATGATGCCATTTTCTCTTCCCTACAACCTCTCTCGCACAGGAGAGATGCTGCGAGGGTGTCTTTGTTTTATCGTTACTACCATGGCAAGTGCTCGTCTGAGCTCCAATCTCTGGTCCACCTCGCCAATTTTCAACGATAAACACCCGTCTAGCTGAAACCGTTTTGAAAAATAACTTAACCGCACGATTCCCATTGCGGCATTGATTTCCCTGATATCCTTTTAGTCAAAAGGCGATAATTACGCCAGGTACTTCAACAAGGGACCGTGGAGGTTGCACATATTCTCAGTGAATGCATTTCTTTGGAACGAACTCGGCGCATCCAGGTTGATATCCCGTGTCATGGACCACTAAGCCATCGTCACCTCCAACATGTGTGATTTAAATTTATTTACAGATTGAATATTTTCCGTTTTTTAAATTTAACTATTTTAATTCCTTCTTTAAATTTATCTTCAAAGTTAAACATATCCACTATGTTTTTTTTCATGTCTCTATTTATTTATAAAGTTATTAAGTTATGAACATGTACTTATGGCAAGTAACCTACACAGTATGCGGTTCATTCCTACAGAGAATCGTCAGACTACGTACCTTTATAAAGTTGGGTATGCATAAATGTTTATACATTTCTATGCACAAGATTCACTCGTAAACTAATACACCGATCATTATAAAATTTAGAATTCAACTTTTTTACGTAATGTGCTTACACGTGGGCCATATTCAGTTTGATTTAGATTTATGCAAGGAGGAAAGCGGAGTGTGTAAGTCATGCGCGCAAATTTAGATTTCATTAATTAGTAAATGTTCCCGAAATATCTTTGGAGTATTTTATGTGGGTTAATAGAGATAATAATACGACCGCAACTTATTACTTAAAAATTCAAATATTTGATTGGTGCAAAAATAATGCCGTTTTTTGACGTGAAGTTGGACGGCAAAAAAACGACATTATTTTTGCACCAACCTAATATATTAAATTTACATTGAACTTAATTCTTTGCCATTAAACACTAATTTAGCACGATGAAAATATATTGAGGACATTGCGAAGGCTGCTGCAAGGAAATGGGTTGCCTATATTGAGGTACTCACACCTGAAAGTATCCTGTACCTCTACAAGGCCACCATGGATGGAGTATTGTTGCTACATCTGAGCTGGTGTAGCTACCATTAGCCTACCCCCCCTGGATAGGGTCCAAAAACAGAGTTTTCAATCTAATAATCCCCACTTTGTAAACCAAGTTCCAATCCTTGTGTCATCCCCGTAATGTTGCATCTCTGTACCAGTTTTAATAATATTTTAATGGGATGCCCGCTGATGAACTGACTGCACTTGTGACCCTTCGACGGACACATCCTCGACAAACCCGCTTAGCAAACAAAATCACACCCCTTCACTGTTGAAGTCCCTAAATGCCAGAAAGCTTTCTGCTCTAATAGTTTCTTCCCTCGAACAGCTAGACTTTGGAATTCCCTCCCTGCTACCTGTTTTCTTGACTATACTTATATGCAGAAGTTTAAATTCGTAAACCAACATCTTGTTAATCTTCCCTAGGCATGGTCCCAAATAGTAGCCCCTTACGTCTAAGTGGCAATATGCCTTGTTAGGGGGTGAACGTGACTAAAAAAATGAACCCAATTTCAAGGGCCCCTTAATCATAAGCTTTAATTCTCAGCCATTCTCTAGAATCAAAATAATGTAACAAATTTTAATCAAAATTAGAATAAGTATTCAAGATATAAGGTCTAATATCATTATACTTTGATTTTAATTTTAGTATGATGTAAAAATAACATTAAAATGTCTGATTCAAAGAACTAATTTTACTAATCCAAGAACGGATGTTCTTTTAGTTTACTACAAAATAAGGAAACATAACACATAATCCGTCACGTGATCATTTGATCACGTTCTCGTTTTCTTTTCTTAGTTTTCTCCTTCTTACAGAACTGCTCCCACCTCTCCCCGTTAGTTTTCATATATTTAAATACTCCCTGCCTTCTACCTTCCCTTCAATTATACCTTCTCTCACATCTTTAGTATGATCCACATGAGCGTCTCTTGAAGAATCAATTACAGAAACAGGTCGACGACTGTGGAAAATGTGGAATCTTACCTTAAAAGATCGACACCGTTGAACCCATCTACAAACTTACCACGCGAAAAAAGAATCCAATAACACTATACATTTCCTGGATATTCTAATCGATAGATCAAAAGCATTTTAATTTTCCAGGTATACCGCAACTTCACAAAACAAAACCTAACATATAAAGATTTACTCTACCACAACAAAATGATATCAGACCTCATAAGAGAGAGAGAGAGAGAGAGGGAGAGAGAGAGAGAGAGAGCTCGAGAGCTCCGGAATTTTTCTGTCAAACTTGGGAATCTGCACGAAATATCGAATGGAACTATTTATTTTATTCACAAGGACATCATGCGCTCATCCTCTCAGCCATATCTGGATTGAAGTCCTAAATAATTCGCAATTGTTTTTTCGGTCACCCTCACTGAAGCTTTAACCTTCAGAAGAATGTTGCTTTTACAACTGATTTTTTTCCAGTACAAAGGGTCAAGCTCCAGTATTTTAAAATGCTGGGATTACTAACAAAGATTTATTGAGTTGAAAAGCCTTTCCCCTTTTAAGCAGAGGGAACAACTTTGTAAAGTAGTTCCAACAGCAGATTTTTAAGAACTTTTGCGGGGACTCAGCTATGCACTAAAGATGAACTCTTCCTAACTGCATAAATTAACCGAGAGTTACGATTCTCATTGCGTGGTCATTATACTTCCGTAGTTCGCCATCTTGGCGCTTCTTACTACGACGGTTCCTCTTTGTATGTGCTGTTTTTTGTTTCAATATATTTTACCTTTTCTAACTCATCACCGTGTCCATGTTTTCCTGAGTGACTATGCCAGAAGCACAACAAGAACAATCGTTGAAATTTGCTAAAGATAAATGACTTTGGTTACAGGGAGGTAAATTCGTTTACTGGAAGCAGGAGCAAACAAAGTATTTTTTTTATCAAATGCTGCATCATTTTTGAATTTATTGATCATCAACTGTTCCACAAGTGAACCCTTTGTGTTTCGCATCAGTGCTCGTACATGCGATGTAGTTCCTGGCAGCATTCGAGGCGTCGTCTCTCGTTGAATGCTATAGAGAGAGAGAAAAGAGATTATTCGATCACTCAACTCTCGTTCGTAACATCACAATAATGTGAGACTTTAATATAAAACACATTTCATGTACTAGCAAAAATATTTTCAACTGTATTACTACATTATTAAAAAAAGAGAGCTGGTGTATCTACCACTAGCCTTATGATGAACGCAAAAATATTAACCTATCCGCCTTCAAAAGAAATAGATAATGCTTGGGAGGATGTTGTCCTAATGAACATGCATATACTACACCATTCCACAAAGGATGAGATGCTATGAACATGGTATTATTACAACAGTAAATATATTACATTACTTCCGAAACGACGAGGTAATACCTGGAAGCATGATAACATGGATATAACATATATTACCCCACTTATAACAGATAAGGTAATGCATGGGAGGATGATATCCTGATGAGGGTAATGAGAGTATGCAATAAACACTCGTCTAGCTAGCTAATTTACTTAGTCTCTGTCTGCACCTAAAACTACACGAAACTTACTTGAGCGAAGCTTTTTCTTATAATTACCCGCCTATGAAACACAATACTATGGGGCTGTTTCCAAGCTGACTACAACATGATCATTTTCAAGTTCAATGTAGAAAGATTCTTGTTGAAGTGTTCACTTAAATGATAAAATTCTACCTATTTCTAGCATTACTGATCATGACAGCAGATGTGCTTAAGGCTAGGATTAGCAAATCTCTTGACAGAGGTTTCCTTTCTAGGGTAGTTACTCTTGACATATCTTTGATAAAGTATGGCATAAACGTTTACTCCACAAGATCTCCACTTACAGTATAGCTGGAAATGTCTTCTCAATTATTAAACCATTTCTCTCTGATAGGTCCATAAGAGTAGTGGTTGATGGGCAGAAATCAGAGCTCATAGTATTAATACTGGAGTTCCTTAAGGGTCCATCCTGGGCACAACACTCTTCCTAATATACATCAATGATCTTCCAAATCACATCCTTGGATCATTGTAGACATTTATGCTGATGACACTACCATCTGTGGCAGTAATAATAAATCGTAACCCACCATATTCTCTTCGATTCTCTCCCTCTGATCTTGAGCACGGGGTACAATAGGGAAAAAGGTGGCTGGTAACTTTTAATGCCTCTAAAACCAAGCTTCTGTCTTTACATCATCAACGTTCTGATCCCCATCTAGCATCAATTGAAATGAATGGCTCTCATATTGCGGAGGCCCTATGTTTTGACAAGCTTCTGGGCTTGATTATTACTCCTGATCTGAAATGGAACACATATATGAAATCTGTTGCCAAGGTCGCTGGGAAAATGGTAGGATCCTTCTATCGATCCAGTAGATATCTCACTGCTGATTCATTTTTCTACCTATATAAGAGCCAGGTACGTCCAAGGATGGAGTAATGTTGCCACATCTGGGCCGGAGCTACTAGATACAGCTTATCTTGCCTTGACAGAGTTCAAAATAGACTTCGTAGCCTAGTGGGGGATGCCCTTTGCGACTCTGTTACTCCTTTATCGTTGTTTTCATGGCAAGTGCTTGTCTGAGCTCCAATCTATGGCCCCTCTCCCAAAATTTTACGAGAAACACTCGTCTAACTGAAAACACTATATATAATTTCCTCCACTCTTTATCTGTACCTAAACCTAAACACAGATTACATAAGCAAAGCTTCTTTTTTAGAACTGCACACCCGTGGAACTCTCTTCCATTTGCCGTCTTTCCGGTTGACTATAATATGGTCGTCTTCAAGTCCAACGTAAACAAGCTCTTTATGATCCGTTCCCTTTAAGTAATCTATTTTACCTAACAATTACTACGACAATGTTCCTATTGACCACTGTATGCTTCTTAGCCCTTATCATCGAGTGATCTCCGGGCCTTGATAAATGGTGACTCCTTTGTAAAAAAAAAAACACAGTTGTCTTACCAACCATTTTACACTAATTAAATTTAATCTCGATTGACCTTCAGGCCTTGATAAACGATGTCATTCGAATATAGAATATAGAAAAAACTACTCTCTGAATTCAGCGCTAAATGCTAGTAAATTCATTTGAAATAGTAAACTAAATTGAGCAGAAAAAGATAGCACAATAATAGAATCAATGAACAGATGCTTAAAGTAAAGATTTATCCACATCTTATGGTTATGGCATTTCTTCTAATTTTGATCAAAATTCATTACCTGATTTTCATTCTAGAAAATATCTCAAATGAAATTTAATGTTACATTAAAGAATCTTCAGAAGGAATTCAAATTTAGCAAACCACGTTTCATTATTGCATAATGATTAAGACTTCTCTTGAACTGATAGACTTTGGAATTCCTTCCCAGTTTCCTACTTCCCTGACTGTACTGACAAGCAAAAGTAAAAATGTAATGTGAACGGACATGTCGCTGCTCAACTCCCTACATCTTGTCTCTGTAGATATGGTCTCAAAGTGTAGCCCCCTTGGTCCAAGTTGCACTGTGCCTAGTTTGGGATGAATAAGAATAAAAAAAAGAAGCTCATTAAAGATTGAAGGCTAATTTTTTATATTTTAATCATCAAGTATTACTTACTAATACATATATGCATAAAACATTGTTACGTTTTTATGTGATTTGTAAAACTCTATTTTATAGATGTACATTTTCTCCAGAATATTGCCGATACTTATCTCATATATTATATTTTGATTGCAAAAATTTCCCTCTGGACCAAAGTACCGATGCTTTGCAACCACATATGCCACATACTAAATTATTATGTCTAGAATATTAGCCACTATCTTATGCAACGTGAAAACAACATTTTAGATACATTTAGTCGTTAATAAAACCAGACATTTCATCCTAGGAGCAACATCATCACAATCGCAACAATTTTAGACAAAGTAGTTCCCATTTTTCCCTCTAAATCTAAAATCCTCACACCGCCCACAATCATCATCAGAAGAGATATATAGACATTATAACTATATTGTCCTGGCACCCTTCGTAACTGGATGATACACTCATACAATTACCTTCCCATTTACCGAATCGAAAATAATAAGTTATTCCTTTTTAAATTCCAGCAATTCTCATTAGCAGAGAACTGAAATATCTATTATTCCGGATTACACACATTATTACAAAACCGAACGCGTCTGACCTTTACAGACATAGCGACTCTCTTTATACGAATTAGTCGTTTCATAATATTAAACACAATACAAAAATATTAACCGCTCATAATAAAAAAAAATTACGTATCACCACGCAAAACCACCTCCTACAAACAAACCATTCTTGAAAAAAAACAAACAAAAAAAAACAAAAAAAAAACAAACAAACAAAAAAACAGCATTTACGTCTACTTTTTTCGATTTCGGATGTTATTAACGAAACGACAAGGATGGTGTTTTTTTCTTGTTCTGTTTTATAACTGGACGTTTCCTTATTTGTTTTTTATTTATATTTTATGCACACATTAATATCTGTGTAGATATCCCTCCTAAAAAAACAAAAAAACAAAAAACGAACATATAAAACCCTGAAATATAACATTATATTTACGCGTCTCATTGTTTAGTTTTCGTTCTAGGCATTAACCGCTTAGAATTAAGCTTACGCCCAATATTTTATGCAGGTGTTTCATTATAGACGAATTATAAACACATTTTTTTAAAGACAGCTTTTGTTTTCTTTTTGTTCATAGTATTTGCACATGGGGATCCTGACAGCGATTATCAAGGTTAAATTTGTGGCAAATATTTTGACAGCCACCCCCACACATAAAATAATGTGGCTATTCCAAAATAGGGAAACTGCAGGTGACTATTACCTAAGCCATTCCTAACATGAAGAGGTTGGAGTATCCATTCCGAAAACCGTCCTTAACATCAGGAGGTAGGGGGCATGATTCCACCGGGCTACGCCGATTAACAGGTTTGCTAGTTTTTAACATTTTCATGTCATAGATCCCTAGAATAACATAATTTTCACTACATTTTATCGGAGGTTGTTTTTTTATATTCTTGTAAAGAATCTGCATTCGAACGTAAATAATTTTAATTTAGAAAAAGCAGCCACGTATGAAATTACGTTGCTACATAAATACCCCGTGAGAAATGGTTGACACTCTCTTTGGAAATTGTACAAAGTTATTTCGCCCAGAATGAGACTCCAAGTGCTATGTTGATATCTACATATTCCAATAATCTTTGTATATATGCAACTAGTGGAAATAGTTGTAACTATGTATGCACACATTTAAATTGTATAACATAGGTTATATATATATATATATATGTATGTGTGTGTGTATGTGTGTGTTTGTGTGTGTGTATGTGTGTGTGTGCGTGTGTGTGTGAAACAGCACCAACACCATTCGGATTAAACCGGCTTCCCCGAAGGAAGGTTTCATGGGAGTATGAAATTTGAAAGCGGTTCCTATTTGCATATATATATATATATATATATATATATATATATATATATATATATATATATATATTTGTGTGTGTCTGTTTATATATACATATATATGTATATATACATATATATATGTATATATAGATGCATATATGCATGTATATATATTTATATATATGAATATATATGTATATACACGTATATATGTATATATATGTATATACATGTATAGATACATATATATGTATATATATGTATAGATACATATATATGAATATATATACATATATATGTATATATACATATTTACACATGTATATATATACATATATATGCATATATATATGTATATATATGTATATATGTATATATATATGTATATATACATATATATATATATATATATATATATATATATATATATATATATATATATATGCTTTTTATTTGTTTAAATAAAGATTTATATGTCGCTACAACTTCATAAGCATGTTTCCGTCAGTCAGTAACAAGTAACTAGAAAACTCCTAAGGGGATTTTGCTTATACAAAAGTGAAGTCCTTAATGAGAGTGTTACAGGAGATTCATGGGGGATTTCACTTATGTAAATCAATATTGTCTAAAAAGGTATCTAGTTACTTGCAGACCAAAACGTGCTTTTGAATATACAATGATATATAAATGCAAATAAAAATTATATCTTGCCCTTTCTCGGTATGTAACACTCTTGCATTTGTTACATAGAGAAAAGGATTATATCGACGTATAAACTGAGTCATGTTGTATAGTATAGTAATAGGGATGTATTACACGTATTTACATAAAGGTATCATATTTTATAAGAACAAGATTATAGAGTTCATACATTCTTTTTTATCCGGGAGTTCATGTGTCTTCACTGGACAACCAAAACCATAACCGATTAACATACCCGTTTTTTCTTCTCTTTCACAGAACAAAACTTTATATTTTTAAAATATAAATTTAATTGAGCTGCCTCAATAGTATTCACAAGGATTCTGCATTACGTGTCTACATGCTTGTTCCTTCCAGCCTCGCTTTCCGGCTTTAAAGCACATGTGCTCACTTTCCTTACTAAACTCAAACTCCTCAATCTAATCCTCCTTATCTCTTGAGTCGTCAGTTCCGTTGCGTCATCATCAAAGCACACATATTTAAACTTGTGATCTCTGTCTCAAAGTTATTTTGTTTATTTTTAACTTGACTTATTTTCGTAAACATCTTCAGATAGAACCTATTGTTACATAATAAATAACTTCCAATCTAAAATATTTTAACAATATCACTTGATAAACATGTTATGATCTAACTTCATATTAGTCAAAACTCCATTGGTTGCTAATTGGTTGTTCATTGGTTAAAACTTCATTGATACCTCTACTTTTGGAAAATATTAACCTGAAATTATATATATATATATATATATATATATATATATATTGAACCAAATACATTGAAACCAATAATAATAATAATAATAATAATAATAATAATAATAATAATAATAATAATAATAAATACAGATCTAGTAAAATTATTTGGTTCAACCCTCTCTTTAATATTATGATCAAAGAAAAGCTCGGGCAATTTCTTTTTACATTAGTTAACACACACTTTCCCCCAAATAACACATTACATAAAATCTTTAATAAAAACACAATAAAACTCAACTACAGTTGCAACGACAATCTAGAAACAATAATTAAGAAACGCGATAATATAATACTTAAAAACAACAACAATAAGTACAATAATATTAATAACACCAAAAATAGCAACTGCATGAATAAGGCAGGATGCCGACTCGAACAACAGTGCTAACAGTCTGAAGTTGTCTAAAAAGCCACTATTGCACTAATAGAAAACTTAAACGATAAAAAATACAATATAAAACTTGCTAAGCCTCCTTTAAAGATCGTATTAGTCCACAAATGCTATTTTAATAATCCAAACCACCCGAAAAAATCTCTTTAACTACCTATTACTTAAGTCTGGTTCAAAATAATCTCACACACACACACACACACACACACACACACACACACACACACACACACACACACACACACACACACACACCATAAAATGTGAAATTCTTTTTTAAAAAAAAATCCAATACTTGTAAATCTCTATATACCCCCTTGCCTTCTATATCTGCATGAAAAATTTTTTTTTTTACTAATTTAAGAGATAGAGATAAATTATTAAATTTTAGAAATGAATCGTCAATTGTTTGCAGGCATGGCTCCTAGCTTCTCAGAAACGTCACACCATACTGAAGTTAATTCGCTAAACACTATTTCTCTCAAGCAGATTAGATAATCTGCTTGAGAGAAATAGTGTTTAGCGAATTAATTAATTAACTCTAAACTTTAATCAATAATTATATATTTACCTTACTCTGGTTTCTTTAATTAAATCATACAACCTACGTTAAAACTCTATATAGTACGTTTTGAAAAAATACGGTTATTAATTTACACAAAAATTTACCGTGTTTCAGTCTTGTAATGATTCGTCAGGTATTGCATGGAATCGGTGCTACTTCTTATTTTTATATATTTCTGATGAACTGGGTTTGCTAGTCATATAATCGAATTGGGTGGGATAGATTCCTCTTTTTTATTGTTGGCGGGTGACCTAATTTTAACTTGATGGTTTTCGCTTACATTATATTTTATGCTAGTTTATTTACTTATTTATGTATTGTTATTAGATTAATTTTAACTAATAGGACCTGTGGAAATTCCACAAGGGACTTATTCATATGTAATATATTGATGTTGTCATTATGTAGATGTTTAGCGTTAATGGAGACGCTCTGATATTAATGTAGCTTTTTTGTTAATATTACTGTATCTCTTTTATTAACAATGCAAAAGAAATTATCTAAGCTAGTAGGGACGTCCGGCGGAGCCCGTTTGTAAAGTACACTTTTATATGATATTTTTTATTCTTGCAGATTTCGTATATATTATTATAGAGTTAATGTTCTATTGATTTTCATATATTATAAAATTGCGATTAAAAAAATATATATATATCATTATATATCCATAAAATTGCGATTTAGAAAATATATATATATATCCATATGATATGAATTGAAACCAAAACCAAAGCTTATGAAAAGAAATATATATATATATATATACATATATATATATATATATATATACATATATATATATATATAACTACTTAATTTATTCACATAAGATTAATATACGAAAGTATAGATTTATGCGTAAACTTTAAGTATTTACTTCAAAAGTGCTCAATACATAGGTAGAGCTTGTTAGTAATTTATAAAATATATATGGCGATTAAGCTACACTGGATATTCCGCGTTTCATCCACTCTAGGACTCTTCAGGCTTATACGCGAATTCGCGCATAAGCCTGAAGAGTCCTAGAGTGGATGAAACGCGGAATATTCAGTGTAACTTTATCGCCATATATATTTTATAAATTAGTATATATATATATATATATATATATATATATATATATATATATAACTTCAATTTCTTCAGCTATACTCGAAACCGGTACCAAAACTTATGAAGACTTCTTTCTTAGTAACATTATTTAAAAAGAAATAGATGACTTAAGTGCTATTAGCTATAATCGAAACATAAACCAAAACTTATGAAGAATTCTTGTAAAATTATTTATTACAAGAAATAGAAGTCTATGGCAATTAAACAACAGTCACTCGGATGTAAGCGTGACACACACAATAAATAAATAACACACACACTATCCTATTAATATATCGGTAAATAAGTAAATCATAACAATAATAAAAAAATAAAAATCTTCTTATAGAGGGTACTAAACCATTCGCACTGAATTTCTGGGTAGGGATAACCCTTTGGTAGTATTAACAACATTTTAGAATCGCCATTTTTCGTAGTGCTTAATAGAGTTCATAGCCATTTTGTATTTGGACATGTTTGTTTAAATGCAACTATATATTAAGCAACACGTTTGCAATTTATTTGAAGTTAATTATAAACAGTAAATATTTAATAGAATCTATTTTATGTATTTTTTTCTTTATTTTAGGGAAAAATAAAAAGTGAATTATTGTTGACATTTGTAAGTTATTACAAGTTGTTGAACAAATAATTGCTGTGTTCCATTTCCGGGAGTAGACCGCCCTAGTCCACACGACTAACACGTCTCGTCTATTCTCGTTTTAGACGTGATTGTGTATACAGCCGTAAAAGTCATTGTCTTCTCTTTACTGACAATCATAAAATGTTTTAGACTTTCGATTCGAATGAAGTCAACTGATTGTAAAGATCTTTACTATAATAATAATAATTCAGCGAATATAAGTTTGGTAAGAAAAATATAGCTGACATTAATGATTTTAATGTAGGCTATATTAAATCATTGATCATGTATATAAAATAAATAAACGGATATTATTAATGCATATATATATATATATATATATATATATATATATATATATATATATATATATATATCGATAGAATAATATAGATATGTCTTTTATTTCTTTTAAAGTAACTGCCTGTATGTGTGTGTTTGTCCATTCCACTTTCTTGCAGTAACAGCTGGGCCAATCTGGTTGAAATTTTGTATGGACTATTTTATTGTAACGCGCAGCCAAGTAAATAATAGAGTATCCGCTCGATGCACAGGTAGGGATTAATAGGATTAAAAGGGATTAATCACCATAATTCCTCGCTGGTTCTTAGACATTAGTTGGCTGATCTGGCTGGAATTTTATGTAGAAATTTGTTATGATAAGGTGCAGGGACTAGCGTTCTTCTCTGACTTTAACTGGAATTCTAAATCAAATTTGTTGCCGAAATCACTGAATAAAATGGAAGACCCTTCAAAACTATTTCAATCCCGATGCAATCTTCTACCAGTACATGGGTCAAATAATCCGTAAAAGGGATAACTTCTTCTATATCTGGCATGGAGCTGCTAATAGTACACTTTTCTGCCTTGTTTTGTGGGCTAGTGCTATTTATAAGGTTTCACTGAATTGTTTTCAATTTTGGTAAGAAAAAATAAATAAAGACTTGGTCATTGGAATTACTTATAACAAATACACACAGGAACACACACACACACAGACACACATATATCTATATATATAAAAATGTTACTCTTGGTTCGTTCGCAATTAAAAGTCTAAAAAACCAATGGACGGATGGCTTCCACGTTTTGGTATAATATGTTTACTATATCCATGTGTGTTTTTATATATTTCTTTTTAGTTATCATATTATACTTAATTTTTCTATGATAAATAGGTGTTTTTCTTTGTATCGATGCGACATTTTTTTTTTATTTAGGGACAATTATTTATTACCGCTTCCTGTCACGTGACCAGTGTTACAATTTAGCGGTTTTCCTGCTAGATCTGGAGATTTCGTTTGCAATCTAGTGGGGAATTCTAGAAAATCTGGAGATATTTGGCACCCACACATCCTCAATTTTAGATTAAAAAATAAAGAAAAGCGATTGAAAATACTTTTAAACATAAAATAAACTCATTCAAGTAAGTAAAAAAAAGTAGCATTTATTGCCTTTGGTAACAATTATTTATTGATTATTTGTTTTGTTTTTCACTTTTTTTTCGGCTAACCATTCTTAAATCTCACTATAAAATCGATTTTTCCAAATACATTTTAGGTGGGGGGCATTCCAACCTTCGAAGCAACCCTGCTTTATTTAGAAGTATTTAGTCGAAAATTGTAAAAAGCAAGAAACAACAGCAAAAAACAAAACAAAACAAAAAAAAAACAAGAAAAACTTGTACCAACAGTAGAATTTAATTATCTACCAACCTAAATACTTTTAATATACTAAAACAAAGTTTTTTGTTTTTATTTTTCTAATTTCAATGTTGCACCATTATTGTGATGTTTAATTTGCAGTATATTTAAATTTACCTTTTATTATAAAATGTTTGAGTTTATGATTTGTTTCCTACAAAAACAAAATACCCTCTCTGAAAAAAACAGGCAAAACTAGCTGATAAAATATGTAAGCCTTCTGGGGAGCTAACCGCTTCAATATAATTCAAGAAACATATAGTGAGAAAACACGGAACATTTTATATATTGAATATACTATATTTATATTCTTTTTGAATTAAAAAATAGTTAAAATATGGAGTTGGGGGGCTGAATTAGCGATTTTTGAAAATTTCAGACGATAAAATAAAAATTCTAGCGATTTACTGGAGATTTCTTTTTCCTGATCTCGCGGGTTTTTTTTTTAAATCTCAGTTGCCAACATTGCATCACTAAAAAAACACTACAGGCTTAATTAATGTAAACAGAATGTGTTTACAATATCGGTAATGTGATTGAAATTTAATTTAAATTAACCGCACGTGATCGCTTTGCTATCAAATATTCATCGAAAAATGGTAGGTACACACAAAATGAATGCCGACGCTCAAAGTGTATAAACATTTTGACTCCTCTCTTTACTTAAAAATTCACCAAAAATCAGGAAATTAACAAATTCTAACAAAAATTGCAGTATTTTCCAAATAATAGTTGCAGAATATAATGAACTAATTATTTTTACTTAACTCTTAGTGAGAATGTTTTATTTTGTTTAAACAAAAAATACATTTACTAAAGTTATGGTTTTCAGTAGTAAATAAAAAACGCAAGAATTTATTTTTGCTTTTTTATATAAATAAAGCATCGTAATTTGTAACGATAAAATAAAATAATTTTTACAGTAACATTACGAAAAAAGCCCCTAAAGTCCGTATTAATGAATTCGATATAACTCGAAGAAAAATGAATTCTCGCATACTATTTAGGAGATTAAAGATTCAATTAGATTCCTATTTCAGTCACCTAAATTATTTAGGATGAAATGAGTTTAGGAATTTATAGCCAAACCTATTTTTTTTTGCTTAAAAAACATAGCATTAATACAGTAAGTTAGGTAAAATTTGCATAGAATGCTCTGCTTTACGGTTGTAAAAATGGAACGGAAATTTGAATTTCGTTCCCTTTTAAATTCGGTACATTTTTACATTACATCCAACTCATCGTTCACATTCGACGCGTCAACTTTTATAGCTTTTCGGGTATTCTGGCAAGGTTAGAGGTGTCTATTCCGAAAGCCGTTCTTAACATGGGTAGATTGGTAGGTTTGTCAGAAATTTCGTGAAAAATAGTGAATAATTCCACCTCGTCTTTCCAAGCTTATAACTACTCGAAAAATCTAACTCAAGCCCTAATTTTTTTCCAATTAAAGGAGCAAAGACCAAGGTTTCATTAAAACAAAAAAACAAAAACAAACGACATGTTTTTTTAAAAAAAAAGGTTTTAACTTCGAACTTTACAGGTAAATTTCTAAAAAACACTACATTTTTGTTTTAAATTTGAATATATTATTTATTGATCTTTTCTCTTCAATTTGTGATATATAACACTTTGGTGAATAAATTATTTACTTTTTAATAGACATTTTAAAATGGGAAGCGTAAATTATTCTACCCCCTGTCTTTCCAAGCTTATAACTACTCGAAAAATGTAATTGAAGCCCTAATTTTGTTTTCAATTAAAGAAGCAAGGACCAAGGTTTCCAAAAAAAAAACAAAAGAAAAAACAAGCAACGTAGTTTAAAAAAAAGGTTTTAAACTTCGAACTTTACAGGTAAATTTCTAAAAAACACTACTTTTTTGTTTTAAATTTGAATATATTACTTATTGACCTTTTCTCTTCAATTTGTGATATATAAAACTTTGGTGAGTAAATGAATTATTTACTTTTTAATAGACACTTGAAAATAGGGGGGTGAATTAAAAAAAACGTTTGTCTAAAATATTATATTCGGTTTATTGGAAAGAGCATAAAATTTCACATTGACCCTGAAAATATCGTAAAAATAGAATCAATAGAAAAATTTTGATAGATTTTTAAATTAAAAAAATTGAAAAATATTGAGTTCGTAAAATTCATTACTGTTTTTTAAAAAAATAAAAAAAATATTTCTATTACTTTTAAAACAACTTTATTAGTTTATTTTGGAAGTATAATCCATAAAGAAAATAAACAACCCACTTTTAAAAGAGAAATTACGAGATTTGTATATTTTATTCGCAGTTTCATGATAGGGGTGTAAGAAATTCCTACAAAAATTCTGATACATCAACTAGATTGGAGTGTTTATTCGTTGTAAACGTACCCGACAACCTATAAATGTCGACATTTTCAATGTGAATGGTAAGCTGGATTTATGTAAAAAATAACAAAAAAGATATACCAAACTGACTTTTTCGTTTAAAAATGGAATTATTTCCCTTTCGTTATTAACTTTAAAAAAAAAAATTTTTTTAATAAATATTTTGTGTGTTTATATACATAAAGTATAATTGTTGAATGTTACTGTTTTGATTATATTCGTTTGGGCGGGGGCACAATTAAAAAATTAAGAAAGATTAAAACGAAACGAAATTTAAGTTTCCGTTCCATTTTTTCAACAACTGTAAAACAGCGCATACTCAGCAAGTTTTATCGTAATTTATAAGCATAATATTGAAACACTAAATAAACATTTTTTTTTTTTTTTTGCATAATTAATGATGAAAGTATTTTTCTTTTTATTTTCTTAACATCTTTAAAAAAATAATTTGTACATTCTCTTGAAAAAAAAAAGAATCAAACTTTTCTCTACTTTCACATGTGTTCCATTTTAACAAACTGAGCCACAGCAATATATATATAAAATATACTTCAGAATAAAATTATCCAACAATCAACTGGTATGGAAACCTGTGATTATAAGATTTACAAAATATTACTGGCAGTAATATTCTATAAGTATTAACCCATCTAAATAAGAATTGCTCGATATACAAGATAGAGAAAATAAATCAAATTTTAGTGATTCAACGAATTTAAAACATTTATGACGTGAAATGTTTGAGTTTCATATCCAATATCTTTATTATTTTATGTAAGAAAAAGAATACATTAGAAATATTTTAACTCCTTATCCTATAGGTTTTGATGTCTACCATCTCTTCAGAGGAGAAAATATTAGCAAATAGCTATAATGGTAAACACCCTATTTGCTAAAGCCAGTGAGACATGAAAAATCCTAATTAAAAATTGAATTTAAAGAAAATATTTAAAAGTTTACATCCGAATTGCACGGTAAAATCCGAGGTGGGTGTCCTTCAAAGCAATCTGGCAAAATGATTCAAACTGTATTTTGGGTAATCCACATCACAAATAATTATCCGAGTTGGGCATATTCCTGGAGAAATTTTTCTTTGTTGCATAATGGGTCTCACTGGAGAAAAAAGAACAGCTCTAGTAAAACTGGTCCCGATTTTAATATTAAATTATATTCTTGTCCCTCCCTTCGCCCATGCATGTCACCAAATCACATATTTTCTCTTCTTATTCTCCCTCTCGCTTTTCCTTGTTAGTAAAGAGCATATCCGATTTACATTATAAGAAAAATAACGTCTTAAATTTCTGAGCTCATGTCTTAGTAACGGAATTTAAAAATATTATTTTAAAACCGGATGATATGATTTTCAATCAAAACTGCTTTTATTTTCACTTTCCAATATAAACGATTAGAGAAAAAGACTTGCTTCCTGTTAATAACTACAGATCCATCCCTGTCATACTAGTATATATATGTATATATATATATATATATATATATATATATATATATATATATATATATATATATATATATATGAAATACACAAGTACAATCAGAATACAGGTTTCTTAATATTGTAAACATAAAATCCAATAAATATCAGTATCAATATTTATATGACGATCCCAGGCAGATAACGAAAGCCCAATATTCGAGATAGAGCAATAACATAAATACAAATTTTTAGTTAAGTTATGCATGATTACAACAGGGAGTACAAATGGAATATATCACTATTCATGGGATTTTTTAACGATTCCAGTATATTCATTATTTCAACTTTGGTTATCTTTTATACATTATCTTTTCAATTTTTAATTTTCAATCTATGTGCTATTAAGCAAAAGTCACAATTACCTACATCCATTTTTCTAACATTTCCTGAGATGAGGCATTTATTGAAAATCTATGGGTTAAGAGAAAAGAGTAAAATACTTTAATAATCATCTGTATGCCTTTTGTTAAACAATAAATTTGGTTGTATTTATACAAAATTTAACATAAAATTTCCACGTATATATATATATATATATATAAGGAGAGAGAGAGAGAGAGAGAGAGAGAGAGAGAGAGAGAGAGAGAGAGAGAGAGAGAAAGAGAGAAATTAATTAAAAGGAGCAAACCGAGTTATGTGTTCATCAACGTTTTGTCTTTATTTCGAGACTTCGTCTGGATGAATGAGATTAAGAAAAACAAACAAAAATAAAACAAAAAAAAACAGTACAAATATTTGAAAATTTTCATGTGTAAATTGTGACGCTGTTCTATTTCAGAAACGGAAAAAGACGTTGGAAATTAAAAAAGGAGGGAAGCTTGCGTTGTTAAAGACAGGGGGATTTTTTGATAACGTCATATATTCGATAATATGCTTTTAAAAGATATGAACGCAGTTAACATCCTTTCTGGATAAAATATGTGCGTTAAAATTCTAAATTTATATCTCTATTTTGTTGGAATACTATTTCTCTTATTATCATTATATATATATATATATATATATATATATATATATACATATACATACTGGCAGTATAATAACATCTTAAGTGCCATTACGCCTTGATCCTCTTTTATCTGGAGTGGTAAAATCTTCTTTATAATCTAAACAGAATCTTTAACATGCTATTTACAAAATATATGCATACAAAATACGGTCTTAGACCGATGTACTAACGATGCAGTTTGTCGAGAGAAGGCGGAAATTGTACAAACAACTCGTTCTCAAGCATTATTCGTACAATTAGCATTAAGAAAATGCTTTACAAAAACTAAACTTTCATTGTTTCATCTCTTATTTATAAAAGCAAGGAATCTCCGTTCGTAACGTATTTATGTAATCCGAAGATAATCGGATAATCTTTGGTAATGCGAAATCCGAAGTTCTGTGCATATAAAAGAAATATTGATTGATAATCAGACTGGCACCGAT